>NC_135491.1:59935187-60084618 GCF_052094955.1 Ictidomys tridecemlineatus
AGGGCCTTCCGGAGAAGGAATGCCACCTGGCCGCCTCCCTGGTGGGCCAAGCAGAAGGGCGGCCACGGCCCTGGGGAAGTCCGGCAGGGAGCGGGTACAGGCAGTTCCCTGGTTCGGCAGCCTTCAGAGCCCCGACCCAGGGATGGGGCGCTGGGCAGGGCTCCGCCCACCTCATGGTGGCACAGTCCAGCTGGGGACGGCATCCTGCCCACCTGGCTGGGTTTCCCTTTGTTAAAATGGGGTGATTCTGGGGTATCCCAGCTCAAGGACTATCTGCTGCCCAGGGGACACTGCCCAAGAAGGTGTGTGCAGAGCTGGAGAGTCAGGGCCAGCCACCCCGGGGCCACCTGGGCTGGGAACCCCACAACTACCTCTGACTGGGATAAGGGAGCTGGGGTCCCACCCCTGGGGCTGGCCACCAAGTGCCCGAGGTGGGTCAGACACCACCATGGCAGGTGCTGGTCAGCTCTGGGGGCTCCCAGAAGGGCCCCCGCAGCTGCCAAGGCCAGCGCTGCTGGCTGCTGCCCCACAGAGCCAGCACAGCATCTCCTGGAGCTCCCGGCCGGCTGGCCACCCTGCCCACTTCTGCCCGTGGGCCCGTCTCTTACAGTAAACGCCTGTTTCTCTGGACACAGGCGGGCAAAGCTCGAAGGGCAACCACTGCCCAGCACCAACGGGAAGCCCGAGAGCCAGGCCAGACCCAGGCTGCTCCGAAGAGCTGTGTGTCCACTGTGCAGGGCCCACTGGGGCAGCCGGGGCCCCCCACGTACTGTGGAAACAACCACTCAGGAAGTGACCAAGGAAAGTCAACACCACTGGCTCCAGACACCCAGCCTGGCAGCTCAGCCTGGCGCCCGGGACAGAGGGCACGAGGCGGGCAGCCGCCTCCCTGGGCCCCGCAGGCCTCGGCTTCCCTTGTGTGACAGGCCTCTGGCCGGCTGTCCCCCTCCCGGCCATCCTTTCTATCAACAGGCCCCTGAGTGGACGTGGGGAGCTGCGTCGGGTCTCTCCCTTCCCAGAGACCTCCTTCCTGGAAGGGCCATTCTGAGCTCCGCGGCTTCGCCCCTGGGGTCTGGGCAGGTCCAGTGCCCCCAGACAGGAGCCGAGGCCCAGCTCGCACCCGTGGGCAGAGGCCACCTCCGCCTCCGTCCTGCCTCACTTCCCAGCAGCTGGACACCCCGCTCCAGTCTCTCCTCTCAAAGCCCCCTCTCAGCGGGCCCTGCACAGGCAGGAAGAGCCATGTCACCCTGTCACCTGAGGAGAGGCACCACTGCTGTCACAGTACAGAGGAGGAACTGTGCCACAGCAAGCCCCCACAGGCCACAGGCCAGGGTCACACAGCAGGGGCCAAGAGCCACGCCACGGAGCCACCCCACTGGGGTCTGCCCTGCCTGCCTCACCCCCCTTCAGGGTTCAGAGAAACAGGGACCGGGGGCCTGGGGCCCAGCCCCTCTGGCCCCTCTCTGCAGGCCTCAGCACTCCCAGTCTTCCCAGTTGGCCAGGACTGACCCCTCCCGCGGCCCCCACAGGTTTTCGGAGGGGGCCGGCTCCTCTGGGCTCTGTGCCTAGGTCTGCCCACAGAGCGCCAGGAGCAGCAGCCTGCAGGGACCCAGTGCCTGTGGACTCCTGGGCGGGGCAGGGCCCTGAGGTCCAAGCAGGGGCTGGGCTCTGCCCGCTCCCCTCCTCGGTGTCCAATTTGGCCCCGGGACCATGGTGACGGTCCCCACAGAGGCTCCCTGGCTCCTGGCAAAGCCATCAGCTCCCCAGCTGGGAGCAGAAGCAGATCAAGTAGCCACTTAAGAGCAGAGAGCCTTGTTCCCTACCCGGCGGCGGAGGGTGGACAGGGGACGGTCCTGCCAAGGGCTATGTGTCCAGTTCCTGGAAAAAGAGGAGTGAGAAAAGTGGCGGTGGCGGCCTCTTCCCCGCCACATCCTGTTTTTATGGAAAACTAATCCGATTCCTAACAGCGGAGCGAGCGACAGACATCCCCAGGGTCCCCAGGGCCCAGGGTGAGGGCTCCCTTGGTCCAGCGTGGCCGAGCACTGCCTTCCCCCAGTCTGGTCCCTCGAGACCAAGAGCCTCCATCTCCGCCTCGTCCAACCCCCGGGGAGCGGCCGGGGATCGATGGCCCCTTCCTGGAAGCAAGGAGTGGACTGGGTCTCGTCCACCGTCCTCTCCAGCCCAGCCAGCCCTGCCCTGCACGGCCGGGGAAAGCCTGCACAAAGGCAGCCCTCACTCGGGGGACTGCTGCCCACAAGGGGCAGGTCACACAGCGCTAGAGACGCCGTGCGCTCCAGAGCTGGTCCTGGCCCCGCAGCACCCAGCTGCAGCAGCTGGTCCCACCTGCACAGCTGCACGGCCTCTCCGACCCTCAGTCTCCTCATCTGTAAGTGGGGACACCGGCCCTCTGGCTAGGCCAGCCGCCTCTCTCCCAACCAAAGGCCACCACTCAGTCCTCCCACAGCCCGACACACACAGAGCCCACAGGGCCCAGAGCCAGTGCGGGTGCAGGCAGCCACAGGATGGCCCACGTGTGCTCCCACCAGCTGCCCAGGGCCTCTGAAGCCAGTGTCAGCTGCCCCCACTCCCTGTGACCGGCCACTCTGCCCAGGGTCAGGCCCTGGTAGCGACACTTTCTAGCTGTGGGCGTGGGAACTCTCTGGACTTCGCCTCTGGCAGGCCGATGGCAGCAGCTGCTACTGAGACCCGAGGGCAGCGGGGGAAGGTCCAGTGGAGGGCCTGCCATGGTCAGGGCCTCAGGGACGTGGCTGCAGTGGGCACCGGGCCTCGCTCCTTCCACCAGCAACTCCCACCCCACCCAGGAGCGGAGTCTGCCCGGAAGTGTCCAGCTGAGGCTGCTGGGCCGCATCCTCCCTTGCGAGGGCTCCCGGATGTCCACTCAGTTGGCCCTTACAGTCCAGGGTGGAGGGGCTGATGCCACTGCAGTGGCATGGCTGCTGGCAGCCCGGACCCCCTGCCCAGCAGCCCAAGTGGACACTTGGTGTCTCGTGACCGCCAGCCCGCTGCAGCCCGCACGGTCACACGTCACCCTCAGCAGGGCCCGGGGCTCCTGCCTGGGCAGCAGAGCCACAGGCTGGACTCAGAGCGGGCTCTTGTGGGCTGCGGACTCTGGAGAGGGCCTCGCCCGGGAGGCGCTGAAGCCCTGAGGGCAGGAGCACCTGGCAGCCACCGGGTCCCAGTCACCACGTCCCCGTGGCTTCCCCTTGCTGCCTGTGACAGGTGGCCACAGGGGCCCAAGATGAGGACGGGGGTGAGGTCGGGTGGAGCCGCAGCCCCGGCGCACACCACCTTCTGTTCCACCACCTTCTGTTCCACCACCTTCTGTTCCGCCAGGTGTTCGCACCTGCATCACCCAGAGGGCGTCTCTCGGAGCCCCGGGCCAAGCCGGGCAGCGGCTGATCTTGCAACCAGAGATAAAAAAAGAAAATAAACCTGGGGCGGGCGGGAAAGTCCCCACCAACAGAACAGTTATGGGGCTGGACCTACCTTGCCAGGCACCAGCTCGGAGCTCTGTCCCCCTGCCTCGTGAGGGGGACAGACAGCAGTGGTGCTGCTGTCCTTAGGTGACAGGGTGACATGGCTCTTCCCACCTGTCATGTCCCACTTTTAAACTCTCTCTGAGGGTTCAAGGCTCAGAGAGGCTATGTAAGTCCCCCAAAACACCCAGAAGCAGAGCTGGGACTCAGCCATGTCTGAAAGTAGGAGGCTGGGGAGGAGAGACCTAAGCCAGCCCGGGTTGTCCCCATCCTGTTGCCCACGCCCCAGGCCTGCTGCCCTGCCAGGCTCAGGGAGAACAGCTTCCTAACCCAGGTCCTCAGACTCCCAGCACCCTGGTGCCACCAGACACGACTGCCTGGCTTTCAGGCAGCACAGTGCAGCCAGGGCCGCCACTCAGAACACAGTCCCAAGAGAAATGCCCCTGGGTCACAAATGACCTGAGTGTCCTGTGGCCGGGTGGCCTCTGCCCATGCCTACATCAGGAGGCCTGGTCCTTGGGCAGCGGGACTGGACACCCCAGGGCTGTACCTGCAGAGTCCGGTCGCCAGGGCCCAGGGCACCTCCCACCCAGCTCCACCCAGGTCCCTCCCTCAGGCAGGAGCTCCTGAGGTCACTGGCCAGAGCGCCACGTGGGGCCTAGGCTGGAGTGTGACACAGGCATCTCAGATCAGCGGCACCGAGGCTCGGCACGCCGCAGAGCAGGGTGGGCGGCACGGGGAGCTCCATGGAGGAGCCCGGGGCGGGACGCGGAGACCTCGAGGGGCAGGGTGGGAGGCTGGAGGAGCTCAGGATTGGGGCCAGGGTCCAGCAGGGTCCTGCCCCAGCCTGACCTCGCCCAGGGGGGCTGGGATAGCAGCAGGGGCCTCCCCACGAGTCAGACTCTAAGGGCCAGAGCTGAGTGGGCAGGGGTTGCTGAGTGGCCAGGAGGAGACGGCCCTCCTCCCCTGCTGGTGTCCACCCAGGCTGACTTGGAAATGGGGTCCAGGGCAGTCCACTTATGCCTGATCCCACTCGCCACGTGTCCCTCCAGCCTCCAAACCAGCCAGAGCCACCTCTGACGGGCCCCCCACTCGCTGGAAGCCACCTCATTTCACAAGATGAGGAAACTGAGGCAGGAGGCCCCTCGCAGAGGCCACAGAACAAAGAGGCCAGGGAACACACGCCGCCTGGAGGGCTGCCGCCCACGGGGGTCCTCGTCTGGCCCTGTGGAGCGTCCCTCAGATGCCATCACCCCTGATCAACAGCTCCCTGCAGGCCCCCGACCCTGTGGCACTGCGGGCCTCCTCCCCCACACCCCTGACCTCTGGAGATTGGGGCCTATCGAGACGCCCTCTCCCCTGGCCCCCTGGCCGGGAAGGTCTGTGTCCGCTGATAAGGTCTGGAACGTGGTCCCCAGCAGCGCGGAGTGCGTCACCAGGCAGGGATGGGCTGCGGGACCTGGAAGCTGGGGCCACGCCCACTTGTCACCTCCGTGGCCTGGCTGGCCTTCCCTCCCACCGGGACAAGGCAGGCCGGAGAACACGCCATGACCACGGCCACGGCCCGGAAGCCGCCGGCAGGGCAGGATCCCCAGGCTGGTGTGGCCCCGAGCACCCAGGAGCAGGCCCAGCGGCCCCCACTCGTGCAGCGGAGGACAAAGGGACAGGCTTCACTGGACAGTGGGGGACTGGTGGGTCCCAGGAAACCCCCCACTCGGGGCCTGACTGTCCCACAGGAGGACAGGAGAGCTCCAGAGAGTCCACGAGAGCAAAGCCCAGTGCCCGGTGCAGCAGGGGGCGGCCAGGAGAACCAGGCAGTGGACCAGGACGGCCTCCCCGAGGCCCGGGACAAGGACAGTGGTGGGTCAGGGAGCCTGGTCACTCTGCTTCACCCATCAGACTTCCACAGAGGCCCCCGGGGGCCGCAGTAAAGAGGGCAGACGCCATCATCCCGTGACACCCAGGAGGGGAGCAGCTGAGAAGGGTCGGGGTCAGCTGGAGGCCCTGTCTGACCGGGTTGAAGGCCGAGCAGGATCGGGTTGGTGGACGGGGAGGAGGACTGAGCAGAGGGTACTGTGCGGGGAAGTGGACATCTGGACAGTAGCCAGGCGAGTTAGCCCGATGTCATCTGAGCTAAAAGGGCCTGATCCTTAAATGACACCATTAAGATCAGACAGGCAGAGGCCACACCTGTCCCCCAGCCCTCGGAGCTGGAGGCAGAAGGATCACAAGCCTGAGGCCAGGCTGGGCAGCTGAGAGGCCCCGTCCCAAAATAAAAAATAAGAAGGGCTGGGGTGGAGCCCAGAGGTGGAGCACTCCTGGGCTCCATCCCTGGTGCCAAAAACAGGTCCGAGAGGGAAGCCGGGCAGGTGCTGGCGCAGGGGCTGATAGAGCCAAAGACCAACGGCCCGTTTTGAAATCAGCTGGAAGACCTCAGAGACAACACGGTCAGTAAGAAAGGGAGACACAGCAGCCGCAGGACAGACCCGGCCAGGCCCCCTCACCACCAACCTGCTGGTGGACGTGGCCCGGGTGGCATGCCTCACGACCTGTGGCGGTGGCACCTGGGGTCACACACCCCTCTGACCCAGCAAGCCACTGAGGTGTGCCTGCGTCCACTGTCCTCAGGATGCTGAGGAGGCCGAGAGTGAAGGCCCACGCTGTGGGTCGGTGGCCCATCTGCACGATACAGCCGCATGCCGTGGGAACAGCGGGCCCTGGAAAGGGGCTGCAGATCTGCACCCAAGTGACCGGTCACCGGAGGGGCAGTCAGACAATGGCAGAGGGGAAGAGGACGAGACCCAGCCATGGTGCCCAGCTCCACCTGGACAGGCAGGGTGAAGCTGGGGAGCTGTGGCCCCAGGCTGTGCCGTCCACAGCAGCTCAAGACCTGTGCCTGAGCTCATGCCGAGGCCGGCCAGGCTGCAGTGCACCCACCTGCCCACAGGGCAGCCTGGGCAATCAGGCCACCCTCTGACCCACTTTTTATGCACAAGAACACAGCCTCCCCAGAGGCACCCAGCCAGGCACTCACGGGCCTCGTGCCATGGCAGCCATCACTGAGGCGCCCAACGAGGGCAAAGGAAATTGGAAAACAGCAAGAGCCGGTCGGCGAGGTGGAGTGGACGATGTCACACTGGTGTGTGCTGAACAGAGTTCTGACCTTAGCCAGAAACCAGATACGGGGCGGGGGAACCCTACCTGGTGCTGCCCACTTGACCCGCGGACCTGGGGTGCAGACCCTGGGGCTACCCAGAGGTGAGAGAGCAGCCCACGGCCTGCTCCTCAGAAGGCTGCCCGCCAGGACCCACGCCTGGACTTCTCTGCTCTGCCGCAGGGTCCCGTCAGCATCGGCACTGTGCCTCTGCTTCTGTCCCTGGGGACTCCCAGGAAGGGTGGCCAGGGCAGGTGGCTCTAGAGCACAGGAGGGAGAGGAATGCAAAGGAAGGGTGGACCACCACCTGGCACCACTGGGGTCACGGGGTGCCACCGGCACTGTCCGACTGTCCTCCCAGCTGCAAGACTTGGCCTGGGACGGAGATCCAGCCCCAGCCCCAGCCCCTGCCCCTTCCTGATCTCAAAGTCTGCAGATGCCCCAGCCCATTTTAGCTGCCCATTCAATGGCCAACGAAACCACAGGAGGCGGCGGCGGTCACTGTCCTCTGTAGCCTGACCCAGGGAAGGAGAAGTGGCCCCAACTATATATACTCCCAGCCTGGTAAACAGCCACGCCAACCCAGCTGGCCCGTTAGAGGGGACCTAAAATACCCCCTATAATTATGTCATTAAAACACACCAGAAACACTGACCCGCCCCACTCAGCAGAGGCTCCTGACCAGCTTAAGGAGCTGGGAGCTTGGGCACATCAGCCCAGGGGCTAGTGTCACCAGAGGAGGACCTGGCCAGACAGCTGCCCTGGGCTCATCACACAGGGAGCTGGCACTGCGTGGCGGGCGCTCACTGCCCTGGGGTGGGCAGGTTCCAGCATATAAAGTGACCATCTGAGCATGGCCTCAGGTCCTCATGCACAAAGGAGACAGTCACCCTGGGACCCAGAGTCCACCCCAGATAAACAAATATGCTCCTAAGCAAAATGAAAGCAGAACGGCCCGACCCACAGGCCGGGTGAGTCGGCGTCCACAAGGCGGCCAACAATGGCGGGTGTTTGACCTTGAAAGAAAAGACAGCGAAGGCAGGGACAGGCCTGCAGCCGGCCCCACTCCAAACAGACGGGTGGGAGATTCCATAATGAACGTCCCATAGGCTTTCGCGACCTCTGTGACAGTGCGCTGTCACAAGGGCTCCGTCTTCTGGTCAGTTACTGGGGGTGATCTGTGTGCTGGTCACAGGATGAACCTGACACACACACACACACACACACACACACACACACACACGAGAAGCACACGTCGAGGGGTCAGGTCGGGTGCAGCCAGACGCGTGGCTCCCTGCGACTCATCTGAGTCTTCATGAACCTTCGCTTTGAGCGGCTGCTAAGCCTTGGCCAGGTCTGTGTAAACGGAGGGGAGAGGTATCTGCTGTGTTTTCAGAGTGAGATGGCTCCCTCCAGCCAGGCAGGACTCCCTGACCCTCTGCCCACCTCTCCCCAGCCTCACAGCACTCCCCTCCCACGGGTCTCCTCTGCACACCCAAGCTGGCCTGGCCTTCAGAGCATGGTGCCAGGGCCACAGCCCAGGCCTGTCCGCCTGACCCCTGCGCACCTCGGTGTCTGCAGGGAGGCCCACCTGCGTGGCTGGGAAGACTGTTTTAGGCTGCATTAGGGGCCCGACCTGGGAGGATACTGTCAGGGACCCTGTTTGGGTGGCATTGTTTGGAGACCCCATTTTGGAGAGAGCTGCAGTTTGTGGACAGATGCCGGGACGCTGGCAGAACACTAGGCCAGCAGAGAGGAGTGGCCGCCAGCCCTCAGGTTCCTGGCACCACCCAGAGTTCCTCCCACAGACCAGGACAGGAGGACACACGGACAGATGGTCTTCAGGACTCCGGAAGAGGCCAGAGAGAGCAGAGGGACCTGCGTGGGTGCTGAACCACCCTGAGGCGGGGGGGCCCTTCCCCTGTGCTCCCGGGAGGCCCGATGGCAGCCTGTCTGGGGGTGCCGGCCCACACCCCGCCCCCAGGATCAGCCAGCCTTCCACTTCTCCTGCGAGAGGCCCCAGCCTCACGCTGTTGCCTGGGCCTGACATCTACAGCCTGAGACCAGAGATCAAAGACCTATAAGCACCTTAAAGATTCCACAGTCCCTCCTCCCTCAGGGGAGGAAACTGAGGCCCAGTAAGAGGGTGAGGGCTGGCACGTTCAGAGCAGGAGAGGCCAGGCCGAGCCTCCGCCCAGGAGCACCTCCCTGCAGCCTCCTCCCCTGTCCTCCCAGCAACCTTCCACCCCAGCACCTGCAGGTGCGTCTGCAGCAGGAGGTGTGGACTCGGGGAAGGAAAGGCTTCACCCTGGGTGTCACCTCCCCTGGGGATCTCGGGCTAGAGAGAAAACTTCCTGCAGTCCAGATTCCCGATGCAGAAGAGGCTGTCCAGCTGCTCTGAGGCTGATGGGTTCAAAGGGTCAGAGAGGGCGAGTGACCCCTGCCCAGGGCTCAAATGGACAGGCTGCAACCCCGACAGATCTCACCAGGGCCCAGCTGCCCAGCTGCCGGCCGTGACTGCCGGCCTGGGGAGGGGGGAACACCGGCTCCAGCGGGAGGTGCGGGATCGGAGCTGCCGCCAGCCGCTCAGACTGAAGCCTGGATTCCTCACCGCGAGGAAAGGTTCTCATTTCTTAGTAATAAGAAAAGCATATATTTAAAAAAAAAAAACTGACTGCCTAATTACACATTTCTACAACAGATGTGTCAAAAGGGGATGAGCGCAGGCCACGGTGGTCAGGATCTACAGGAGGGACCTGGAGGTCCCTCTAGTGCTGCCAGCAGAGGAGGGGCCCACCCAGGAAGCAGCCTGGGGCCAGGGTCAGGGGCCACCCCTCCACCCACCCAGCAAGGATGCTTCCTCTGCAGGACTCTCCCGCTGGACCTGGCTCCCCAGCGCTGGGCGCCAGTGACCACCTTCAGGAAGACCACGGTGGCCCAGCCTCAGCTCCAGGGCCCCTGGTCCCTCCCCCCCACACCCACACTGTGTAGGCAGGCCCTCCCTGGTTCTGTCCTGTGTATTCTTCAGCCTCTCAGGCCCAGCCTGGAGGCCATGGCCCTCCCCTCTGCCACACAGGAAGCTGACACTCGGCAGGAAGCCCCCGGGCTGCAATGGGAAGTGGGACCTCCCCGGCTCCGGAGGCCAAGTTCTGGCACTGGGACCCAAGATCCAGCCACCCACAAACACTGCTCCTGGGCAGTCCTACCAGGTCCTCTCACTGCCCAGAGCCCAGTGGAGCTGCCGGGGAGTGTGACAAGTCTCTGCTGCTGGGGGGATCAATATCAGAGAAGGATTTGTCTTCTCCGTGCCATCAAGCCTGCCCCAGTGCCGTCCCCAGCGGGCTGGGTGTGCCCACCAGCCTGTGCCACCGGCAACCGAAAGCAGAAGCCACGTTGCCCAAACGCACTGCTTTCCACAGTCGGGTTGCACCACCCTGCCACTGCTGATGGCTGCTCGGGCTGCCCAGCTAGGCCAGGGGTCAGAGCGGTGGCCCTTCTCCCCGTCCTTCCTCAGCCTGGCTCTGGGACAAGGGGTGGGGCTGCTCCAGATGACCCCAGTTCTCGCTGAGGCTTCTCAGGTAGTAATCCTGTAGGGGGAGTGTCATGGGGGCTGGGTGACGGAGGATGACTCACACTCTCACCCAGCACAAGGTGACTAATCCCTCTGAAGGCCTCCTTTCCAAAATACCACAGAACCAACACTCCTCGAGAGCCCCCCCATCCCACTTCCAGCCAGGCCAGCTGGACCCTGCCATCAGCCGGACAGCGGCTCCCTCAGGAGTGCCTAGAGGCTCAGGTGTGCCCAGGCAGGGCTCCTGGCTGATCGTGTCCCCTCCCCCAGCTACAGGCCCAGGCCCAGCACAGATCAGGTGGGGCGTGGCCTGTGCATCAGTACTTTTTTCATGAAAAAAACTCTATTTGGGGGCAATTTTAGGTTTAGGGAAAGTCCAGAGAGTTAGTCATCAATCACTTTTAAAGCTCCCCAGGTGACTAACAGCAGGGGTGGGAACCCCCAGCCAGAGACACCTCCCAGAGCCAAAGCTTCGGGCCTGGCCCACGCAGAGTGACAAGGAGCCAGGAAGCTGCAGGCCCCTGCTGTCCCTCGGGACTACAGACCTGCCGCCCACCTGACCTGGCCTTGCTGCCTGCTCCAGTGCTGTCCACGAGCTAGGGATGGATTTCACATTTCTAAGGACTGGAACAGTATCAGACTTCTATTTCACCATGTGAAATATTTACCATCTGGCCAGAGAGAGAAAACAGCCCACCCTCGGAAAGGGCAGCCCCTTCAGGAAGAAGCCCTCCCTCCTACTCAGAGGAAGAAAAGGGAAGATCCGTCTAACCCCAACTCAGGTGCTTCCAAATCACAGTGCTGGAGTCCCCGGGGCTGCAGTGCCACAGGACAGACTCAGGTGAGCCTGCCCCTTTAAGAACACTCCTGGGGCCAGCTGCTTCTAAACTCTGACCCTGTGCCTGCCCAGGCCACTTGATCTGGTCCTCTGGCTTTCTACAGTCACAGGGGAGAACAGGCCAGCACTGTGGGCCTCTGACCCAGTGTGCTCCTGAGCACAGTCCGGGTGGCGTGGTCCTCCCGGGGCTGGCCACACTGAGGACAGCTCCAGAGCCCTCCTTTCCAACCTCAATGGCTCCCATTGATTCCTGCCTTGAACATCTCCCCACATCTGGCCACCTTTTGGTGCTGCAAATCCAAGTGCTCTCTGTCCAGGCTGTGCTGGGTCCCCAGCATTTGGGGAGCTGCGTCCTATCTGCCTGGGCCACACCAGGTCCCCAGCTTTCAGGGAGCCTACCTGGTTACCTAGAACAGAGTGGACAGTGAACTCCCGGGAATGGGGGAAGGCTCAGGAAGGGTGTGCGGCTAGGAGCCCCCCCACGGAGGACCGGGGTGTGCACACTGCAGACAGGCTTTCCCAAGGCCAATTGCTGTTTCTCTGGGTAAGCCCAGGCTTGCAGAGGGTCACATGTGGGGCGGAGCTGACCAGAGGGGTTGTGGAGGGGTGAGTTCTTGGGCACTGTGCCCTGGGCAAGGCCCAGGCAAGGAGGATTGCAGAGGTGTTCCTCTAAGAAGGTGGTGGGCGCTGTGCTTTCTGACAAGCAAGGGACAGACCAGGGTTTCACACTGGACCTCTGATGCCAGGCCAGAGCCTCCAGGGGTGGCCCTGTTCCACAGCAGGGCACAGGCCTGTCCCCGGTCCTCTGGAACCAAGCCAAAAAGAGCACGAGGAAGAGGAGGAACCCTAAGTACTTTTCCAAAGCAAGGGACTGCCTCAGTCGGAGCAGGAGCAGGGCCAGGGGCTGTGCCCGGGGCTGGACGTTAGTTCTGCTAGGAAAACTCCAAATTAAACAGCTCCAGGCAGGAAGCCGCCTGCTCCCAGATTGGTCAGGAAGTCGTGATGCAAGTTTGCACTTTTTTTTTTTTTTTTTAACACAAAAGAGAGAAAGAGAGATTTCTACTCCCCACCCCACCACCATCGTAGCGGCCCTTCTTCTAGGGACAAACAGACCCCCTCCCCCGGGCCCCTCCTCCCAGCCCAAACGCCAGGTCCTGGGCGCCCGCGGTGCACCTCGTCGCCGCCCTTCCACCCCGCGCCGGGCCCGCCGCGGCCGCCCGCGGTCTCATGCTTCTGGAATGCGGGCGCCCAGGGCCGCGCGTCCCGGGGAATCTCCGCGCCCTCCCGCCCGCTCGCAGCCCTGGCCCCGCGGGCCTCGCTCGGCGGCCCAGCTGGGACATGGGGAGCCGGGACGCAGCTCCGTTCTCGGTCCAGCCGCCCCCCACTCACCGGCCAGGAGCGTGCAGGGCAGCAGCAGCCAGTACAGCACGGCGCTGAGCACGTGCGGCTCCATGGGGACGGCCCAGGGTCGCGCCGCCGCGGCGCTAAGGCGAGGCGCTAGGGCGAGGCGCGGAGGCCGGGGGTCGGCGCTCCATGGCGCACAGGGCGGGTCTCCGCACGTGCCGCGCGGCGCGGCCCGGACCCCCGACTGGCCCGCCGGGACCCTCGCGCCGCCTCCTCCTCGGGCCGGGCGCGCCGCGCCCTCCGGTGCCGACGGTCGGGGCCCGAGCGCTCGGGAGTCAGCCTGCCCGCGGAGGAGCGCAGCGCGGCTTGCAGAGGCCAACTTGGGCCGGACGGCGGCTCGGTGGCTCCCGCCCTCCGCCCGCCCGCGGGCCTTTATAAGCTCGGCCCCCGCCCTCTCCGGCGTGCCCGCCTCCGCGCTTCCCCCGACGGCCGGGCGCGCCCAGGCATCCCCTCCGCTGTCCCACGCGCCCGCGCGCACACCAGCCCTCTAGGCCCCGGCTGCCGCGCAGACCCGGGACACCTCCGTCCAGAGCAAGTCCCGAGAAGACCCCCACCCTCCCAGGAACCTAGCACTGCTGCTCAGCGTGTGTGTGCGGTGGTGGGGGGCGCTTCTCCCTGGGTGGCCCAGGGCCCGGGTGTTACAGAAAGGCTCCCTAGGGCCCGGCTTCCTTGGGCAGCACCCACGCGCAACTGCACCCCGCCTGGCCGTAGCGACTTTCGCTTTGCTCCCCAGGACGCTAGAACACAGCGCCCCCTGGGGACTGTGGGTAGTTAGGAGCTCCCACCGGTTGGACGGGTGGCCGTGGTAGCTGGGATGGAGGACTCAGAATGCCTGCTGCGTCCCAGTACTGTCTGAACTGGACCCTGGGGACTTGTTCCAGCCACACCTGCCACCACCATGCGGTTTGGCCTTAATCCCTTTGCCATAGACAGTAGAAACTGCAGCCAGACACCTGCTTATCCTCTTGAATGGAGGAGTTGGTCCCCAGTCCAGGGTGTGCTGAGTACGTCACCTGGGCCTTCTCAGTTCAGCCTTCATCTGCCCTTAAGATGGGCAGGAAAGGAGAAAGGGGAAGAGCACAGACCCTGTCGCTGGGCTCAGGCCATGGGTCCCCAGCCCAGCTGCTTTAGGAAATGAAGGAGTCTGGGGGCAAGGGCTGGAAGGACCAAGGGAGACCACCACTGAGCCTCAGGGCACAGTCAACTGATGTGAGCTGATCACAGGATCAGACCCTCCAGCTTTTCCCCAAAAGCCACAAATGCAGAATTTCATGGGAAGTCTAGGTTTCAAATCCTGACTATTTTTCTGAGACCCACTCTGTGATTTGGCCCCAAAATATTTGCTGCAAAGAGAAGGGAAGCTTCAGAACTCTGTGGTGATCTTCTTACAAATGTGTCCAAAATTGTTAAAGTAGCAAAAGATCAAAAACATCTAGTCACAGGAGCTGGTGAGAAAAAGTGTATCTTTCAGAGCAGAACTATGTAGCAGTTCAACCCCCATCTAGGAATACCAATAGGAAACAGTCTCTAAGATACAATATTACCACTGCACCAAAGCCCCCTGGAGGCCTGCCCTCTGGAGGGAAGCCCTTTCTGGGGTCACCTTTTGGGGCTGCTTTCATGGTTTGCTATATACATATTCCCCCTATTCACGGAATGCACCTAGCCAAATGAGGGTGGACCCTCAGAAACAGAACTTGGCTACTTGGCCAGGCAGGGAGAGGTAGGGCCAGCAGGGGCGAGGGGAGCCTGCCTGGCCCCGGCTGTCCATAGCACTCCTGCTCTGCCTCCTGCATGCCCACCAGCTGAACTCAGGGGCACTCAACCACAGCACATCCCAGCCCTATTCTGTACTTTATTTAGAGATGGGGTCTCACTGAGTTGCTTAGTGCCTCACCATTGCTGAGCGATCCTCCTGCCTCAGCCACCGGGATTACAGCCGTGAGCCACCACACCGGGCGCTGGCCACTCTACGCTTCCCCTGGCGGTCATGGGTGGCATGATCAGCCAGGGCTGGGGCAGCCACACCCCTCTCACTGTTGCACCTCCACTGTGCCCTGCACTCAGGGCCCCGCGCTGGCCTCCCCAGTACATTGCCATCCCCCCAACTCCTTCTCCTTCTCTTTGGACACCTCAGAAATTCCCTCCCCAGAGAGCCCTTCCTCACTGCCCAGGTCACCATGCTTGGGCCTCTCTGTGATGGCCATGGCCTCCTGGGGTGGGACCATCTGTGGCCATGGGCCTAGAGGCTCTGGGGGCTCCTGGAGCTCTTTCAGGTCATTGCACCCCCTGGGCCAGCAAGTCGCTTTCACATAGCAGGGCCCCAAAGAAGTGTGAGGCCAGGGCCTTCATTAGATGCCATTGCATGGCACTGACCACTGACCACAGCCTTGAGCCATTTCAGTCTCTCAACAGTGATGTCACCCCAGCTGCTGATTCTGTGCTCCTCCCACACCTACCGCCCTGCGCCTACCCAGAGCTATTTTGATGGACAGACATGATACCCACCCCATGCCCACTGTGCCCGCCTCAGAAGGGCATGAGACTGACTTTCAATCAGTGAGAGCCAATGGGTGACTCCTGGCACAGAGAATGGCCTGCCCTGCTTTTCAGAGGATGCTCAGGTGTGATGGAGCAGTCGGTTGCATGTAGGGACAAACAACCAATTTCCTGACCCTGTCCATCCCTCCTGGCTCTTCTCTGGTCACGCTGTTCCTGTGTAGCCCACCCAGCAGAACCCAGCTGAGGAGAGTGCCCTAGCTGGGCTGGGCTGTGGCTCAGTGGTACAGCACTGGCCTGGCTTGTGCATGGCCCTGGGTTTGATCCCCAGTCCTGCCAAAACCCAAACCCAAACCACGTTCCCACCACAGACGCTGAGGCGGCTGGCCTGACAGGACAGACCCACAGCCAGGCACCCACATGGGGCCAGCCGCTCCGACGTCTGCACATGCACTGGCCACCAGCAGGTCACCCTCACACTCACTAGGAACCTCCCTTCCCTTCCTTTGACCTCCTGTCATGCAGCTGGACTTTAGTGGAAGACAGAGTCATGGGGAGGCACCAGGCTGCAGTTCCCACCAGCACCCCTGAGCCCCACGGTCCACCCCGCTCAGAGACTCACCTGGGGGCTCCATCCTGCTGACAAAGGAAGGCTGCCCAGCCCTGCGCAAGGGCCTGCTGCCCTACCAGCTGACCTTCAGGAGAGGCAGGGCCGCACTTGAGTCCTGTCACCCCAGAGCTGAGGCCCCACAGGCCTTCTCCCTCCTCCCTTCCTGGGTGCAGGGCACACTTGAGGACTCAGCCCTCTCTCCAGCTGTGCAGGATGCAAAGAGTCTCCGTGGATTCCAGGTTGGGGCTGGGCAGGGCAGGGGGTGTGACCCAGGACCAGACCCAGAAGGCTTTGCATGTGGGCTGCCACCCCCTGTAGCAGCACCTCTTGTGGGCCAGGAGGGACCTGGCTCTCTCCTATGCTAGGTCCCCACCCTGCAGCACTCGCTGGTGTCCCTGCTGGCTGGTCCACGGCCTGCCCCAGGCCTCCCTTAGCTCCTGCCCATCCTTGCACAACAAGGGGTTGCAGTCACTGTGGATCTGGCAGCCACTTCCTCCCGACCAGCCACTGGAGGAAGTTCAAACTCCTCAGTGGTACTCAGAGGCCTCCGTGGTCCGATGCTGTGGCCACTGTGGCCTCACAGTGATGAGGTATGTGGGGCCGTGTCATGATCCTGCCTCTACAAACACCCCTTTCCAAGATAGAGATCCAGCCACGCCTGGCTTCTGGATTCAAGTGCCCTGGCCTGCCTCTTTTCTGGGCCACAAACCCTGTGTCTGGACCATCCTCACCGGGCACTGAGGCTCGTGGGACCTGCCACCATTCCCACCATTGGTTAGCTTCTGCTCCTCCAGCTGCCCACCGTGCAGACAAGCCCCATCACCCTCAATGCCTTGGAGACCCGTGCTGGGTCTCCCCACCCATGTACGAGGCCCTGAACCCAGGGGCACTGGACGACTGAGCTCTATCCCCAGCCCTTTCTATTTAATTTTATTTTTTATTCTTTTATTTAAAATTGTGTTGGTACTGGGGATAGAACCAAAGGGCACTTTACCACTGAGACATATCCCCAGCCTTTTTCTTATTATCCTGGAGGGGGCCATCCCCACTGGGAGGCTCTTGCTAAGTTGCTGAGTCTAGCCTCAAATTTGTGATCCTCCTGCTCCAGACTCTGAAGTCATTGGGATTACAGGTATGTGCCACCTTGCCTGGCTCCATTTTATTTTATTCATTTATACTAGAGATTTACCTCTGAGCTATATCCCCAGCTTTACCACTGAGCTATATCCCTTTTAAAAAATTATTAGATTCTTATTTTGAGGCAGGGACTCACCAAGTTGATGAGGGTCTTGCTAAGCTGCTCATGCTATCCTGGAACTTGCAATCCTCCTGCCTCAGTCTCCCCAGTCGCAGGGATGACAGGGTGGCCACCGTGCAGGCTCTGTGTCGGGTCTGTGCGTGTGGCCCAGCACCTGAGCAGCTGGCATCTGACCTAGTCTTGAGCATCCTCCACTTAATGCCAATGCTGTGGGCTTGGGGCAGGCGCCTGCATCAGCTGCCCTGGGCCCTCCCACCCCCTCAGGCTCTTCCCAGACTCAGCGAGGCCTCAGAGCCCTTGGGAAACCACACTGTGTGGGGAGGCCAAAGAGACCTGCAACCCCACCCTCGCTGCGAGCCCTGACACCCTAATGCTCTGTCGGCTGCTCCCTCCCAGGCCTTGACGGACAAGTCCTGAGCACGCTCGTCCAGGGCCATTTGTCTCACAACTGCTCTCCAGAGGCAGGTCCTGGCCCATTTCAGGAGTCTCCATCCAGGAGTCTCCCCTTCCCCCTGGGCTCCCAGAATGATGCTAGGTGAGTGATCGGCACAGTCTGAGCTCCAAGGCACAAAGCCAACCTGTGTGCCGAGCTCTGAGCTTCTGCCCCTGCAGGGTGGTCACCTCACCAGGCACTTGGATCAGGGCCTTTAGGTCATTCCAGAGGGAGCCTGGAGGTAGTCTAGGGCCCCCTGCAGTCGCCTGGTGTGAGGGCAGGGCTCCTGATTCAGGTTGCTCCAGCCTGGCCTTCCGACCGGGATGGGTGCCTGGTTTCGGAGTGCACTCAGAGGCACCCCGAGCTGCTTCTTACGTTATTCCTGCCTCCAGGCATTCTCCCCTGAGGCCTTGTGAATCATTCAGTGACCTCCTGCATCTGGGGGCCGAGGGTGGGCGTCAGGTCTGCAGGAGCCAGACAAGGGTCTGCGGGTGCCTAGAGGAGCCAGATGGTAGTCCCAAAGCTAAGGACCCCTCTGTCACAAGAGTCCTGTGACCGACTGCTGCACCCAGAAAGCCCACAGCTGCCTGACCCTCTGGGAAGGCGACGCTGAGGGAGCATGGGGGACACCAGTGCTGGGGCTGAGCCTAGTTTCTCCCTGTGTGGGCGAGGGGGGCTCTGCTGCCCAAGGAACCTTCCGGACTTCCTGTGTGGCCCTAGGGAGCTGCTGTCCTACCTCTCCAGGAGACAGCCTGGTGGGGGCTGACACCCCTAGCCCTGGGGGTGGACCACAGAGCGGAAGACATCACCTGTACACCCCCTTCTGCTGCACAGCCTGGCCTACCACCTGCCCCACCACACGCGCACGCGCGCACACACACACACACACACACACACACACACACACACTCTCCCTGCCTCTGCTCCTGGCTCTGTGGCTCCGCGGTGTAGAACCATCACACAATGGTGGTGCGTTTAAAGCTGTCCCTGTGGATATCAAGCAGCCCAGTGGAGCAGCACAATGGGGAATTGGACTTTAAGTCTAGTTTATCTTTAATTAATTTTTAACACTCTATTCAGATATTGGAAACATTTTGGTGTGCTGAGAACAAATTGGTTACTTGGATCTACTTTTTCAAATGTAAATTTTATGAAATCTAAGATAGGGATGAAGTTTTTCATGCAATTATAGTACACTTTGAATTCACTTGTGTTTTAAGTATAGAATACTCATCAGAGTTTGAAAACTGTATGTTTAGTGTTTGTGATGGTAGTGATGGGGATGGTGTAGATGGCGGTGTTGATGGTGGTGATGATGGTAGTGATGGTGGTGAAGGTGGTGGTAATAGTGGTGGCAATGATGGCAGTGATGGTGTAGATGGGGGTGGGTGGTGCTGATGGTGTTGATGATGGTGATGATGGTGGTGGTGATGGTGTTGATGGTGGTGGTGATGGTGTTGATGGTGGTGTTGATGGTGGTGGTGCTAGTAGTGTTGATGGTGGTGATGGTGGTAATGATGGTGATAATGTGGAGGTGATGCACTGACTTTGTTTTGAAAGACAACATTTTGGACATAATGAGTAAAATTTTAGATGTTACTAAATAACATCTTTGCTTTTTAAGATAACTGCTAGAAAACTTAACCCCAGGGGCTCACACTACCTACTACTGAATATTGCAGGGCAAGGTACCCACACAGGGATCGAGGCAATATTCCCTTTAATGCTCTCCAGGAGACGCTCGGTTCTGTTTTCCAGGACTCTTGTGGCTGCCCTGCTCTGAGCAAGTTCTAGGTATAGACGGGGAGCTCAGGCTTGGGAGGAGAAGAGCCTTCTCTGGTCCCCGACCTGTGGGCAGCAGCAGCTTCTCCATCTTCCTGCTTGTCCCACCAGTGATGGATTCCAAGGTCGTCTGGCAGACAGGGAGCCAAGGGCAGATTGATTCTGGCTAAGACGCAAATGCCTTCATTGAAGGTAAAAGCTGCGTCCAGACTTGGCCACGGAGCTTGAGTTGTAAGCCAAGACCATCAAGAGCTCCCTGGTGGCTGCGGGTGACTGACAGCTCTCTGAGGGTCAGAGGGGGTGCCATGAGCCTGCACCCACCGTTAGTCATTGTGTCCTGCCTGGCCGTGCGTGACACAGCTGATGCAAGTCAAAGTGGGATGCAGGCCTTGCTCCCCAGCTTTGCCCCCTTGAGTCTTGGCTGCTTTGCCCACCACGGGTGTCTCTCAGAGGCCCATTCTGAGGGTAAGATGGTAAGGTCTTTTGATCACAGATAACAGGGCTGCATGTAGCAGAATGTGACAGAGTCCACTGTGACTATTTCACAAAATGGCTTTGGAACCTGGGAGGCGTCCTGAACTCTGGGAGGTTGTCATTGTAGCGGGCATGATGCCGGCAAGGCAGGGGAACACCTATTGCGAGCGCTCATTCCATGGACGTATTGAGGGAGTCAGCTGCAAGGAGCAGGGCTCAGGGGCCTGGGGTGAGTTCTAGGGAAGACAGGCAAGGTCAGTGCGTTGGTCTGGTCCACCTCAGGACATCGCAACCCTCACCACCTATTTAAAAAGTGGTTACAATAACGATAGGGGTGATGACGATGATGGGGTTTGGGGATGTGATGGCAGCAGTATGATAGTGGTGATAAGGGTGATGGTGACAGTGGTGGCAATGGTGATGATGTTGGTTTTCTCATTCTTTTTTTACCTGGTACACAGGTGGCCCTCAGTGGCCTGGCCTGTAATGGGCTCCCAGAAGCCAGTCTCCTGGTGGGCACCTGTAAACACTGACTGACCTGATCTCTAGGTTTTTGCAGACAAGGGTTCTACCTGCTTTGCCATCTGGTTTCTTTCCCCTGGGAGCTCAGGAGCCAGGCTGTGTCCTCCTAGCATCTCAGACCCACAAGCCAACACGATCTTTTGGGTGGAACCTGGATACCACTAATCCAAAAAGGACTTTCACGTCTCCTCTAGTTCTAGACTGTGCTTCTATTAATGCTGCTTCACATTAAATCGAGACTCCAGGGGTTGGAGAAAAGAGAGACCCTGTCAGATACACTGAGGGGCAAAGGGGAAGGAGTCAGCTTCTTAATAAAAACCGGGCATCATGAAGGACGGTGGGGCCTGGCCAGAGACCCAGTGGAACCGGCTTAAAGCCATCTAAGCTGGCTGTGTGTGTCGGGTCACCTGCCCTGGGCCATGCTCACTGGCTTGCTCTTGCACTCAGGAGGGGTGGTTCTGACTCTAGTGCCCCTCATCCCAGGAGGTCATGGGACTGGCTCAGCAGTACGCATGAGAATGGCTCCTGAACTCCATCACTGTTGCAGAAGGAGGCAATTTTCTGAGGAGACTCCAAGGCTGAGCGAGGTCACCCCCAAAGGCCTACTTTCTAGGGGTGACATCACATGTCTCACAGCTGCAGGGCTGTTCCTGGAGACACCAGAGCGGACCCTGGCCTCAGCACGGAGGCAGGGTCCTGAGGTCCTTGGTGCACAGGCCTCCTCCTCCCACCTGCTGCGAGTCTCCAGTCACAGCACTTCATCCCACACGGGCCAGGCTGCCCTAGAGTCACAGGCACATTCTGGATCCTCAAGCCCCATGTGAGCTTCCCGGAGGCAGCTCAGCCTCAGAGCCTCAGCACCCTGGGCCCTGTTCCAGGCTTGTGCCCAGGGTCCTGGGAGCAGGGGTAGGCAGTGACTGGCCTGCTGTGTAGTTCCATGCCAGGTGGTAGAGGGGCAGGGAGGCCCCTCCTGGTCCTGGTCTCCCGGGTTCCCTTCTACCTTGGGCTTGCCTCTGACTCCCCAACACAACCACGGGTGCCCAGCATAGCCTGTGCTGGTGGCAAAAGAAATGGAAAGTTGGTGGAGCCTGCTGAGTTCTGGAGGCAGCCCCCCCAACCCACACACAGGCTCATCTCTGCAGGGCAGGGACCGGGCCAACTATCATGTCCCAGACCCAGGTACTGGACAGTTGCTGTGGCTAGGTCCCACTACCTCTACCTCCCTGAGACCAGGCGTTTCTTTTTCTTTGAGGTACTGGGGATTGAACCCAGGGATGCTCTACCACTAAGTTACATCCCCAGCCCATTTTTAAGTTTTTTATTTTGAGACAGGGTCTTGCTAAGTTGTCTAGGCTGTCTTCAAACTTGTCATCTTCCAGCTTCAGCCTCCAGAGTAGCTGGGGTTATAAGCATAGCCACTGTGCCCAGCTTGGAGTTTCAGAGAGTAAGGAACCACTAAGCTATTTGGAAAAAAGTTAGCTCCCTCCCTCAGATGACAGCTATGAGCCAAAAGGTTTACAACATTCCCTATGAAGAGGCTGAGCCTGTTATTTATGCTCCCATTACAGTTCTAGAACCCTACAAGATTCCGGCTTTGGACTGCATTCTACTTTGATCCCCAGGTCATTTTCTACCACCTTTGAGAAAAGCTGGATTTCCAATCTGAACTGGAATACAGCAGAATACTCATATTACAGCTGAGAAGACCCAAAACTAAGTGTTGCCCTGCAGAGTTGTGCAAGCTAAGGCCTGCATTTGGGAGCCCAGCCAGGGGGCAGCAAGGCTCAGCTCCATTTGGCTCTGCTTGTGTACTGGTAATGGGCTGTGACCCTTTCCTTTTTTTTTGATATCAAGGATTGAACACAGGCATGCTTAACCACTGAACCACGTCTCCAGCCCTTTTTTTTACACTTTATTTTTTTGAGACAGGGTTTCACTAAGTTGCTGAGGCTAGTGTTAAACTTGCAATCCTCCTAGTTTCCTAAGCCACTGGGATCATTGGCATGTGCCACCACACTCAGCCCCTTTCCTATTTTCTACAAAGGTGCTTTCCGAGCCTACTGGGCCCTGCTGGAGGATGTCTGGCCACAGGGACTTTCACATTTTCTTGTCTACAACCCACAATAAAAAAAATAAAACACACTGAAAAGATTAAAAAAAGTCACATTAAACACTCATGTACCTATTTGGACACCAATATTAATGTTTTATAATTGTTTAAGTCAGACAGATGTCACTTCTAAACACGTTGACTCATGCTCTTTATAGTAGCTTTTTTTTTTTAATAGTAGCTTGATATTTGTTTGTAATTTGATTTTTGTACAAATTTTTGTACCTTGAAGTGCATATCTTGATGTACCCTCCAGTCTCCGTGCATTCATACATCTGGGTAACCCACAACTGCCATGATACCGACCACTTCCACCAGTTGTGAGTTGCTTCTGGCCCTTCTGGTTTTAAGAAATAAATTTTCGGGGCTGGGGTTGTGGCTCAGTGGTAGAGTGCGTGCTTGGCAGGTGCGAGGCCCCGGGTTCCATCCTCAGCACCACATAAATAAATAAATAAACAAAGCAGCTTTACCGGGTGGCACAGAGCACACGTACCGAAACAAGGCCATTAACAAAGTGCCGGCCTCAGCCTGCCCTGGGCTCTCGTTTGTGGCTTTCCGTGTCGGGCGGAAAGAGCGCCCCGGCCCCGGGCCACCCCCGGGCCACGCCCAGGCCCCGCGCGACTTCGCGGCCGCTGGGGGCCGGCGGCGGCCGTCCGCCCCACGGGGCGAGCCGAGCCCTGCGCCGTGCCGCCCGGCCTCGGCCCGTCCCCGACTCCCGAGCTCCTCTCGGAGCCCTGGCCGCGGCGCCCGACGGCGCTCCCCGAGGGCACGACTCGCGCCTGCGGAAGCGGGAGGGCAGAAGGCCCCGTCGGCCCTCAGCTCCCCAGCGGGCGAGCCTGTCCCCAGGGCTGGGCTCTCCGGGCGCCCCAAGCCTTCTCAACGAGAGTCTTGCCGCCGGCTTCCCGGATCAGGGAAGCACGTGGCCCCTCCTTCCCGCACACGGGCTCTGGGCCGGTGCACCGCGCTGGTCCCGCGTTGCCCGGGGCGGCACAGCTCCGGCGAGACGCTGCCAGCACGGCCGCGTCGCAGTGCGCACGCGCCGGCCGCGTTCCTTTGCCCCCTCGCGCTCGGACCGATGGTACGATCTGGGCGGGGCTATAGCGGCGCCTGCGCAGGTGACTCCAAGGCAGCCGTGCGCGTACTGGCCGCGTCCGTTTCCCCCGCGTGCTCCGCAGGATGGAACGGCCCGGGCGGGGCCTTGCGAAAACCGCGCGAAAACCGCGCGGAGACAGTCCGGACGCCGCTTCCCCACCATGGCGCAGCGCCGTGTTACCGAATTCTTCGCGCGCCGCCGCCCGGGTTCCGCCGCGCGGCGGGCCAAGTCGGCCTGCCGCACCCCGAGCTCCGCCGTGGGCCCCGCGCTCACCCCGGGCAGCAGCCGCAAGCGCGCCCGCCCTCCCGCCGCGCCCGGGAGCAGCCGGCCCGGGCCGCCCGCGCGCAGGAGGCTGCGGCTGCAGGACGCGGTGAGGGGACGGGGACCGGGCAGAGGTCAGAGGAGATGGGGACGGAACGGCGGGCTGGAACTGGAGCGCGGACTGATCAGACGGGGGGGGGGATGGGGACGGGGAGAAGGGCGGGGACCGCGGAGCCGGAGGGGAGCCCACCCGCAGGGGCGTCGCGAGGGCCTGAGCACCGGCCTGCAAGGACCGTGGCCCTGGAGTGTCGGGGCCACGTGAAGCTCCCTCACCTGCAGTGGTGGGTGAGGGGTCGGCCTCGAAGCTGCCCCAAGAATGGACGGGCCGGATGACTATCCCGCCGGTGGCCCAGCACAGATTAGCAGGGATGCCCAGGACCTCTGCTCGGTCCTTGCAGGGTCCATTTAGTTGGCAGTCCGTTCTCTTGGTGTTCCCCAAGGCCTGTCATGTGCTCACCTGTGGCTTCCTTCCCAGCAGGACTCCTGTCCCACTTCCCCACCTGCCCCTATCTCCCCGGGCAAGAAGGTTAAGAGAACTGCTCCCTCCGAAGGTCAGCTGCCCTGCCTGGCAGCCCCCAAGGACAAGGTGAGGAGGCTGTGAGGCTGGACCAGGCAGTGTGTGAGGGGCTGGGGTGACTGGATGGCTCACCCACCCTGTGTCCACAGGCCCTCTCCAAGGACACCATCTCTGAGCTCCAGTCACGTCTGCAGCGGGCACGGGTGCTGGGGGCACAGGCCCAGGCACTGAGGGCCAGTGCTCAGAAGGACGCTAAGGAAACTAGCACATCGGAGGCTGAGGGCTCTGCAGAGCAGCCATGGTGAGTGTGCTCAGGCACCCTGGAGAAGACAGGGAGCAGCAGGCACAGCAGGGGCCCGAGCAGGTGGAGGGCCAGGGCTGCGCCTCCTAGAGGGTTTGTTATGTGGAGAGGGCATGGAGTAGACGGCACAGACCATGCTGCTCACCAGCTGCATGCTGCAGCTCTGGGTGCTGGTCATTCCTGCCTGGCTGGGCTCAACACTGACAGTTCACCCACAGTGACATCCCAGTGTCACTGTCTTCCCCAAGCCCTATGTCTTTTGGAGCTGAGGAAGCTGGGCTGGGGCCCGAGGGAGAGTGGCAGAGTTGGCTGTGGAGCAGGTTTTAAGTGTGCTTCCTTGAGGCTGCTCCTTAGGCAGGCAGCAGGCTGGCAAGGGCTCTCTGAAGGGATGTGATCTGGGCCTTCCTCTGACCCCGGCTCTCCTTGACAGTGGCGAGAAGGCACCTGCCTACCAGCGCTTCCATGCCCTGGCCCAGCCTGGGCCCCCAGGCCTTGTGCTGCCCTACAAGTACCAGGTGCTGGCTGAGATGTTCCGCAGCATGGACACCATCGTGGGCATGCTCCACAACCGCTCTGAGACTGTGACTTTTGCCAAGGTCAAGCAGGCTGTCCAGGACATGATGCGCAGGTGAGCAGGCTGAGGGTCAGGCCTGGCCCACCCTAAGCCGGAAGCCTGGTTCCTTCTGACCCAGCCCCTTCTGCTGTAGGCGCTTTGAGGAGCGCAACGTGGGCCAGATCAAAACTGTGTACCCTGAGTCCTACCGCTTTCGCCAGGAGCGCAACATCCCCACCTTCAAGGATGGCGTGAAAAGATCCGATTACCAGCTCACCATCGAGCCCGTGCTGGAGTCAGGTGAGTGCCGGTGGCTGGGTCTGCTCACCTGGCTTTGGGCCCCCCTTGCAGCTCTGCATGCTCTGAGGGAGGGCATGAGGCATCCCCGTGGGGCTGGGCTGGCCTGGGGCTCAGGCCTGGACTGTCCCCGCAGAGGCTGGCAGTGCCCCCCAGCTCACGGCCTCGCGCCTTCTGCAGCGCCGGCAGCTCTTCAGCAGGAATCTGGTGGAGCGAGTCAAGGAGCACCACAGGGTGAGCAGCAGTGCCCTCAACTTGGGGCCTCCTTGGGAGCCATCAGCCCCTCTGTTAGGCTCTGTGATTGCCTCACAGGAGTGTGCACTTCTGAAGTTCCCTCTAACCCTCGCCATGGCTGTCCCAGGTGGGGACTCTAAGATGTCCTGTTACACAGTCAGCCATAGCTGCTCAGGGCTGACCAGAGGCCCCAGAAGTCTCTCAGTGGGTCAGTGAGTCCTTGTTGTGCAAGACTGCACGTGTTCTCTTGCCCAGCTCTCTCCAGGTGGCCTGTGTGTGTGCGTGGAGTTAGGCCCAGAGCAACACTATCTGGGCACAGAGAGGTTAGGTGAAGCCCTGCTGGGAGTCAGGCCGCCCAACACCCAGCCTTTCTCCCACAGGCTTTCCTGGCCTCCTTGAGCCCCCCAATGGCTGTGCCTGAGGACCAACTGACTCGCTGGCACCCACGCTTCAATGTGGATGGTGTGCCTGACATTGAGCCGGCCGAGCTGCCCCAGCCACCCAGCACAGAGAGACTCACCACTGCCCAGGAGGTGCTGGCCCGGGCCCGAAGCCTGATGTCACCCAGGGTGAGGCTGCTGACTTCTGACCTGGCCCCTGTCTCGGGGGGCAGTGAGGCCTAGCTGGGTGTCTGTCTGGTTCCTGAGGCTTCACCGGGCTCATCCTTGCTGAGGGGCAGAGAAATGGCAGGATGTGCCCTTGTTCACCAGCTGCAGCCCTATGCCTGCACCCCTGGGACTGCTGCTGGTGGGCTATGCGTGGGCATGGAGTTGGGCCTAGAGCAACACGGGGGTCTTGAGTTGGGGCTTCCTTGCTTCCTGTGACCTCTGACTCCACCCACCCCGCAGATGGAGAAGGCCTTGAGTGACATGGCCCTGCGCTCAGCTGAGCCCAGTAGCCCAGGGCCCCCCAGCCCTGTACTGCCGGCCACCCCACCAGCCACCCCTCCAAGTGCCCTGAAGGGTGTGTCCCAGGCCCTCTTGGAGCGGGTGAGTTCTTACAGATGGGCAGGGGGTGGGGGGCGTATGGTGACCTGCTTTACTGACCTGCTTCCCTCCCTGGCCACAGATCCGGGCCAAAGAGGCCCAGAAGCAATTGGCACAGATGACACGGCGCCCGGAGCAGGAACTGCGCCTGCAGCGGCTGGAGCGGCTACCTGAGCTGGCCCGAGTGTTGCGTGGTGTTTTTGTGTCTGAGCGCAAGCCAGCACTCACCATGGACGTGGCCTGCGCCAGGATGGTTGGCAGCTGCCGAGCTGCCCTGAGCCCAGGTACGCGCAGGCCGGGGTGGGTGTGGGCTGCTGTCTGTGGCGCACTCGCTCCACTGGCCCAATGTGCACTGGGCACCTGTGGTGTGCCCTGCTGGGTGCTGGGCACTACACTCCTCCAGGAACCCTGAGCCTGCCTGCTTAAAGAGCCTTTGCTTTTTGGGTGCTGGGGACAGCCCAGGGCTTCAGCACGCAGGGCAGGTGCTCCCCACTGTGCTCCACCCGTTCTGTAGCCATGGAGGCGGCTTCTGCTCAGCCTCACCTTCACAAACCCGCCCAGTTACCTGCAGAGCTCAGAATAATCCCGACTTCTTACCCAAAGCCCTGTGTGAGCATCCACTCTCCCAGGCCTCAAGCAGGTGGGTACTGCCTGCCTCAGGGCCTGCACAGTTGGGCAAATTCCCCAGCACGTTTAGTTGTAGTTGGACACAACACCTTTATTTTGCTTATTCATTTTTATGTGGCGCATGAGGATTGAACCCGCTGACCCACAACCAGTCTGTTTTCTCCACTTCTTGGGGCACAGCCCAGGGACCCCCACGTCTGGGCTTCTGCTTGGAACCAGTGCACATAGATATACAGAAGGGCTGTTGGCTCCCTGCTAAAGATCTGCGTACAGTCACGGGGGTGGTGGCGCCAGGGGGAGAAGTCAGGGGTTGGCTCACACACCCATCTCTGCAGGGGAGATGGAGCAGCATGTGCGGCTCCTTGCTGAGTTGCTGCCAGACTGGCTCAGCCTGCACCGCATCCGCACGGACACCTACATCAAGCTGGACAAAGCCACTGACCTGACCAGCATCGCAGCACGGCTGGCCCATCAGGCTCGTGCAGAGGGGCTGTGAGCCATGGACAACCAAGCCTTTTGTTCCACTAATTGGATGGACTTTGGATCTTCCTCCCAGGGTGCCTGCCCCCTGCCCTGCCCATCAAATATTGCACATGGGTTGCAGGCTGTGTGGCCTCTGGCCATGTGGAGAGTGGGTCTGCTCCAGGGATCTCTGAGTGGGCTCTGTCTTGGCTGCTGGGGTGGGGAAGCCACTTCCAGCCCCTGTGGGTGTATCCGGGAAGTGGGCTGGGGCAGTTGGCCTTTGCTGCCACCCAGAGTGTGGCTCTGTGGCTGGGAGGGCAGTGTCCTCCCAGATGTCCATGTCCTAGCCTGCTGAGCTGTGATCTCATACAGCAGAGGGGACACTGACACAAAGGCTTGCTGGGTGTCCCACCATGAGCTGCTGAAGTGTGCTTAGGTCCACATGTTCCATTGGCCAGCTGAGAGCTGTGTCCTCCCAGGGCACTTCCTACCTTGCTTGAAGGAGCCTCTTTACAAAAGAAATCTAATGTACAAAGACGAGGTTCTGAGAACATGAAATCAGACTTCCCTTTGAAGAATGAAGAGAATTTTGATTTTCTAGATTTTGAGCTAAAATACCTTATAAAATTAAGCTTTTTAAAAGTATCTCACCAGGAAGATCTTTTCTGCTTACTTTGAGGTTAACTTCCAAATACCCAAGGCTTTGGAGTTTCCAGTCTTGTTCGCTTTTTGTCATGTAAGATTTGAATAAAAGTTTGCTGCTGAGAGGGCTGCCTTCCTGAGTTGGGTCTCAGTTCCTCAGGACAGTGCCAACAAGGGAGCAAAGGTCCCACCTGAGGGTGGCCCAGGACAGTCTCAGTCCCAGACTGCCACAAAGTATCTGGGGAACTGGAAAACACTGGTGGCCCAGTATCACCACAGGGTTCTAGAAAACCAGATTTGAAGGTGTCTGCAAGGTCGTGGAAATCCCGGGGAAGCTGGCAGGGCCTCCAGACACCTGACTGTGGCACTTTGGACTCCAGAGCAGGCGGCAGCCACCTCTTGGGCTGTGACTTGTGACATATAGCTCTCCCACCTGCCAAGCTTTATCTGAAGTGAGACCTAGAGTGCTGAGCACTGCCCCAGGCTTCCCCCAGCAAGTGATGGACAAGAGACGGTGGTGTAGCAAAGCTGTTTACTGGAGTGATCTTGCTGCATTTTTAACTGGGCTTGGTGGCCTGGTGGTGGCTGTGCTTTAGGTTTGGGCACTTCCAGAACCTGCAGGAAGGGCCCCAGGTGGAGACCTGTGGGTACCAAAGGTCACTCAACCAAGGAACAGGTAAAAAACATTTCCAAGGGCAGCCACTGGCCTCTGGTGGCCATGGAGGTCATTTAAGGCACTTGGGGTAGAATCACAATCTTGTCCAGCTGAAGATGCGAGGCAGGGGGTGGGCAGCCATCCTGGTCACCCAGTCATTCATACTGCAGGAGGGAGAAGAAGGGCACAGCCCCCAGCTTCTCCCTGCCCTTCAGTGAGGTCAGTTCCACCAGGCACACACACTCCAGCACCTCAGCCCGCAGCTGGCCCAGCAGTTCACAGGCTGCACACATGGTTCCTAGGGATGGTGTGGGTGTAGGGTGAGGCCCCCGGCTCTGAGCTGGGCCAGCCCCAGGGGATAGGGAGGGGAGAGGTGGTTGCCACAGCACCAAAGCCCCCCTCTGGCCCCAGTAAGCCAGAAAGGGCTGAGATGCCACCTGTTCCATGCTACTTCAGTGGGTAGGCATTCCCTCCCACCCACACCCAGGCAGCTCACCACCAGTGGCCAGCAGATCGTCCACAACAACCACCTTCTGCCCGGGCTCCAGGGCATCCTTTTGAATTTCCAGCTCAGCCTGTGGACAGGAAGTGGGCAGTGACTGGCTGTGTGAGCCTGGGGAGCTCAGGGACCCGCTCCTGCCCCCCTGGCCACCCCAGCCTGCCCACCTTCCCATATTCCAAAGCGTAGGAGGCAGACACTGTAGGGCCCGGCAGCTTCCCACGCTTTCGGATGAGCACAAAGCCCAGGCCCAGCTCCTGGGCCAGAGAGGGACCAAACAGGAAGCCTCTGGAGTCTAGGCCTGTCAGGGGAAAAGGGTGTCAGGCAGTAGCCCGGAGTACAGCAGCATGGGGACAAGCAGCCAGTGACAAGGGACACCTGGTCTTGTTGGCTCTGCCTAGAAGGTTGATGACACCCATCCCAGGGCCTAGTTGATCCTACAGGCCAAGAACGGTTGCCTGGAGAGGTCACCTGGCCTCAGTTCAGCTCACTCCCCAGGGGCAGTGCCTGCTCTGTAGCTCCTTGTCCACAAGAGCAGGCAGTGATCAGGCTGGCACCTCAAGAGGCGGACTGAGCCGAGGATGATGCTCAGTGTACCCCCATACACTGGCAGGAAGTGAGCTCACCCCTCCCCTGGGGGTATGTCCCTCAGGGCAGTGAGCAGGGTGGGATGTGTACCCCTCGGGTGACAAGAACCACCAGGAGCACCCTGTTTCCCCCCAGCCCCCTCAATAGGGCTCTCCTGATAACCCCTGGTGGGCATTGGGCTATCCAGGGCCACCTCCCAAGCCCCAGGCCGGGTCCTGGGTCTGGAACACAGCAGGCACTCAACACAAAAGCTTTTGCAGAGGCAACAAGGAGGGTGGCTGGGTCGAGGAGGTCAGACGATCCTAGAGACGCCATGGCTGTCCATATAACAAGCTTCTAGGGGAGAAGGTACCCCGCCTGGAACCCAGAGTGGGCACCACCAGAGGGAGGCCTCCAGTTGGTGCTGCCAGGCCCAGGAGCAGCCACCCGAGGGCTGAGGCTGTAGGGGTGGGCAGCCCTTTCTCAGCGCTACCAAGCAGGGCGTCCGGTGGCCCGGAGCAGGCCTGGGCTTACAACCCTTGATGGTGATCCCAAGATGGGTCCTTCCTCCTGGCGGTCTTCTGAAAAACCTCCAAAGCCCTCCCCTAAGCTCATGTGTGGACCCCACACAGCCCTGCCCCCAGGATGCCTGGCCACCCTAAGCAGGCAGAGCCAGTGGGGTCAGGGGGCAAAGGTGCAAGGCTGTGCAGACACTGCAGGCCACAGTAGGAGGAACGGGAAGTCACCCCACCCTGTCCCATTCTCCCATTAAGCGGGGAAGAGAGGGGGCAGAAAGGATAGAAGAATAGGGAAAAGGGGGGACAGAAGGGTCGGGGTAGAGGAATAGGGAGCAGGACCCGAGGGCATGTAGGAACTGGAGGACAGGGTCACGGCGATAAAAGACAGGAGGCTAGGCGACAGAGGGACGGGGAACGGGAACTTGGGCGCGGAACAGTTAGACGAGCCTGGAAGGGGGACCTGAGCAGGAGCACTGGACAGGGACGGGCGGGGCAGAGGAGGCCGCGCCGGGCCACTCGCCTGCGATGTAGTCTATCTTGCCGCCGTGCGTGGTCCTTAGGTGGCTGGCCAGGAGGCGGATGCAGGCGCGGAAGGAGTCAGGGTCCTTCAGCAGCGGCGAGATGTCCCTGCGCACAAGGACGGGGTGGTGACTCGAGCTGGCGGGGCGTGCAGCCTGCGGGACCCCGGAGCAGCCCACGCACTCGCGCCGGGGGCCGAGCGTGGCGCCAACGCTCGGGCTGTGCCGCGCCGCCCGGGCCGCGGCCGCACCTGAACAGCACGCCCGGGATGGGGAAGTCGGGGAAGCTGCGGATGCTCCGCGCCACCAGCTGCAGATCGTGCTCCGCCATGGCCGCGTGTGAGGGCCCGGGGCGAGGGCTAGGCTGCTCCAGCGGGGCCGGGCCGGACGCGGGGCGGGGCCGGGCACCGGGGCGGAGCCGGGCACCGGGGCGGAGCCTGAAGCGAGGGCGGAGCGGGGGAGAGGGGCGGGGCTTGGCGCGGAGACGGAGGGCGCGCGGGGAGAGTGCGTCAAGGGGCGGGGCGGCGCCGGAGGGGCGGGGCCGGGCCGAGGGGCGGGGCTCCTGCGGGAAGTACCGTTTTCTCGAGTCCTTGGTGACCAGTTTCATGACGTGTCCTCATTTCTTGCACCACAGTTGCTTCCCGTCTCAAGCATGTTGGGCGGGACGAAGGTGGCTCTGCTCTGGTCCCCACAGGCCCCCCGTGAAGGGCCAGCCGGGCCCACCTCAGCAGGTCGCGGAGACCGAGTGCAGGGGGCGGGATGCTTGGCCGGCCTCTAGGCCCACGGGGCCTCTGTCCCTGTGCTGGGACCATGGAATCGCCCTAGCCAGGGCCCGAGGTGCCGGTCAGCGCCCGAGGTGCCCGGTCAGCGCCTCGGCACCTTCCTAGGCCAGGTGCCTGCCTCCCCCAGGTGCAGTCTCCTTCTACACCCCAAGTCGACAAAGTTAAAACAGGCTTTGTTCTTTATTATGAGCCGATTCTTCGACACTTCCCAACTTCTACGATTTGTTTTGGCGGAACGGCAGAGATGTGAGAACCCACTCATGGAAGGCGGCTCCCACCTGCCTTGAGACAGGTGGGCTCACAGCAGACAGAATCAGTGTGCTGAGCCCGGGCAGAGAGCCAAGGACACCGACACCCTCCACAGAAGAAGTGGCATGGGCGCCCAATGTGGGGTGGAGTGTCTGCCTCCTCCCTGTCCCCCCTTGTCCACAGCCCTGTGGGGTGGTGTGGAGAGCACCCTAATAGCACCGAGGGGCTCAGAATCCAATCACACCACTGCCATCAATCCTTCATCACTGAGATGGAAACACGCAGGAGCAGGGGAGGCAGCAGTCACGCCTGTGGCCTCCTTCATAGCCAGCCGAGATGATGGGCTGCAGGGTCAGGTGGGTGGGAGGAGCAATGAGGAGTGGACTCTAGAACCAGGTCTCCGGCAGGCCTTGCTGGGGGCTGCAGGTGCTGTCTGGCAGTGAGCACTTCGCAGAGGTCAGACACTTCCTGCTCTTGGGCACCTGCAGGGTCTGGAGATTCTGGGTTCAATCAGGTGCTAATGGAGCCAGGAGCACTTCTCTGGGACAGACTCTGGAGGCCTCAGACACTTGCCTAACTTTTCACAGCCTGGGGGTGCCCAGTTCTACGAAATGAAAATTCAAGAAAACATGGAGTTACTCCAGGCACTTTTGTCTTGGCTGCAGTGAGATGCTTGCCCCTGCCCAGGTTGAGTCTCACACCCACAGCTGGGCTGCAGTGGGGAGACCATCTCCATCTCCACCTGGTCAGGCAAGCTGCAGCCTTGCTGGGCATCACGGGAACCTGCAGCCTCGCTCTGAGGGGGAGTGGCTGGGGCAGGGCTGGTGAACATCAAGGCAAGTGTCAGCAGCCAGGGTGAGGCCAGCATGAGGCTAGCTGTGGGCAGGGGACACCAGACACCTGCCCATGTCCTGGGCAGTGCTTCCAGGTGGAAGAAGGAAGTGGAGGACCACCCCAGCTCGGTGTTGGGGAAGGAAGGCATCTCTCTGGGAGGGAGCTGGGGTACAGACTGGAGTGCCCCTAAGGGTCCCCTGGGAGGAGCCTTCTTGTGGGGAGACTGAGGGCAGCCCGGTTTGCTATGGTCTGAATCAGAGCATTTGACGTTTCTCCCCGATGGCATAAGGCACTCAGTGAGCCCTTAGCAGGATGGTTGGGGGGAGGGGCTGTTCCCAACCTTTGAAGGACAGAAGTGGCAGGTGTGTGTGTCTAGACTCAGGGTAGGGGTTATGCTTCTCAAGGCTGCTGCTGTGTGTCCTGTGGGCAGTGGGACAGGCCCCTCTTCAGGGGCTGTGAGAAGCTGCATGGGGACTGAACTTAGAGACTGAGGAGGTGCCACTGAGCCCCGCACAGTGTGGCCTGGGATTTGAGGAGCAGAGCTCTGTAGGGAGGCCCTAGAGAAGGCAGGGCACTAGCGACCCCTGAAGCTCCATGGTAGCACTCACCATGGAAATGGAAGCGGGGCCTTCCCTGAGTCTCGCCTAGGGTGTGTCCTGGACCCTAGCACCCCTTCTCCTGCACTGAAGAGCCTGGATGCAGCTAGCTGCAACAGTTCTCCCAGCGCCCAGGAGATGGCAGCAGCACACTGGCCATGTGCCGCCCACTTCCCTGGCCCTTCGCCCGTCAGGAAGCCCACCATGGCTCTGCACAGTTGGAAGGTAGCTGCTCTCTGGAGACAGCTTGATCCTGCAGAACAGTCACAGAAGCAGCAATGCCCGACCAGAGGGCACTGGGCTCCTGGGGCCAAAAACAGCGGTCCTGAAACAGGGACCTCCCAGCTCCACAGCCAACAGAGGCCCAAACACCAGTAGCACGGGTGTCCCTTTGAAGGAAGGGCCCAAAAGTCCCATGTGAGACTCAGCCATGGACACAGATGAGGCCACCCACTGGCCCTGACCAACTGAGGAACCTCTGCCCATCCCAGTCTCCAGTAAGCCCTTAGCAGAGTGGCTGGCCCCTGGCCCTGGACAAGGACATTCACCAAGGAGGGTGCTCCTCTGCACTGCCTCCCTGCTGCCCAGAAGGTTTCTCTGGGTGCTGAGTCCATCTAGTCAGGCTGAGCCCAGGCACACTTCACGGGAGTGGAAGTGCCCCTGAAAGGCCAAGCCCGCACCTGGGGCTCAGAGGCTGCACCGTCTGACCTGGAAGGGCCCTAAATCAGGCCTTTGTCCTGCACAGGAGGAAGAAGGTCTGACAAGCTTGGTCTTCTCTGGAGCAGCCCCGGGGCTCAGTTGGCATGACCAGTGGGCACGGGAGCCTGGGTGTGGCCAGGTGAGCAGAGGGCTGGCTCTGGGGCTTCCAGGAGACCCTGTGGCTCTGCTGCTTTTGTCACACAAGGTGTGTCACTGGAACTCCAGTCTGAAGGGGGCTGCAGGGGTCTCCCATGGGGTCAAGGTCCCTCCTAGCTGGTACCTGCTTCTGCTATGCTGGGAGGTGGGCACCCCTGGGGCTGTGCACACCCTGCCCCCATGGCCCTGAGCACAGCCCTGGGCTGTTTCTCCTACTTAGGCCTCCTTCTTGCTCCCCTTGGTAACATCAGTCTGGGCCTCACGTCTACTGTCCTTAACCATTACCATGACGACGTCACAACGCCCCTTACGGCCTGAGTGGAGGTTTACTCCCTCTGGGGATCCCTGTGGGACCTCCAGCCTGGGGACAGCCCCCCATGTGAATCATGGGCCACGGTGCCTGGTCCCTCCTGTGCTTCAGTGTGCACAGGGCTAGGGGTTGGACAGCTGGCTGGCCTGGCCCTGCCATGCTCAGCTCAGCAGGAGAAAGGCATGGTGGACCCTGGGGCCTGCTGCCTCCCTGAGACAGTGTCCTTGGGTCCCCTGAGGGTTCTAGCTCATCCTCCATCTGCAGAGCTCGTGGGAAGCAGCAGGAGGGCAGTTTCTAACTATAGCCCTGTTCCCTCAGGTGGAGTGGCGACTCTGCTCCATGGCCCAGGTGATACCTGGTGCACCTGTGGCCCTTCCATGAGGCACTGGGCTCTAGAACACACTACAACCCAAGATGGCTGTGTGCCAGGGTGCTGATGCTCTGATGCAGGCCATGGTTGGCCCTGGGTTCAGGGTGGGTAGCTGCAGCCCAGGTGCAGTGACGGGTCCAGCAAGGACAGTCCACTCACCATGACTGCCTGGTTGCACACATTGAGCTGGGGCTGTCCGGGGACCAAGGCCTCCTGGTGCTGCTGGACAGCTGGGGTGATTCTGCCAAGGGCGTCCTGGTACTCAGCACTGCCAAAGCTGGAGAAGAGAAAGGCCAGGGTCACTAAGAGGTTCACTGGCAGCATCTGGGGCTGGTCCGCTCCCGGGCTCCTGGCTGGTGCTCAGGAAGGCCCACAGCTGTTCTAGGAGGGAGAGGGCTGGGAGGGGCTGGGTCTGGGACGCCTCAGTCTCTGAGCTGGTCACCAGAGATGGGCAGGCTGAGGATGCCAGCCAGTGGTCCGTGTGGGCTATGGCCTCTGGACTGCTGACTTGGCCTCTCTGGACAGGTGGCCTGTGCTAGTCTCCTGAGTCCTGGTGACGAGGCCCTCTGGGGAGCTGAAGCTCTTGGTGTCAGGACATCCACAACACAACTCACAAATGGGACCAGGAGTCGGGGTAGTGGGCTAGCGCCTGCGAGGGCAGAGATGGGGAGAGGCCAGGGAGAGAAAGTGGCCCCGCCCAGGAGGCACCAAGGCTGCTCTGGGAGGGCTGCACTCCGGGATGCTCCAGAGGAGCCCGCTCAGGCGCCTGGGTGTGGCCTTGCCTTGGGCTGGGTTGGCAAGCATTTCCTCGGTCCGGTGCCCTGGTCCTGACTCACCTGAGCGGGTACCTCTCCCCAGGGTCTCGTCCCAGGTGGAACATCAGGGGCAGCTTTGTGTGCTCTTCTTGGGTGTGGGTTGTGACTCCTGAGACGTTCTGCCCAGGACAGAAGTCGATGCCCTGTGGGGAGCCGGAGGGAGTGTGGGTGCCTCAGGAAGCCCTGCCTGCACTGCCCTGCTCCTGGCTCTCCAGAACACAGGTCCACGGGCATGCGGGGCAAAGGTTGTGAAGCCTGGGGCAGACACTGTCTGGCAGCCTGCCTCCGTGCCTCCCTCCATGATCCCGTCCCTGTGGAGGACAGGTCTTGAACATGTTAGTCAACCTCACGTTCTTTCTTTCTTTTTTGGTACCAAGGATTGAACTCGGGCACTTTACTTCTAATCACACCCCAGCCCTATTTTGTGTCTCATTAGAGACAGGGTCTCACTGAGTTGCTTAGTGACTTACTTTTGCTGAGGCTGGCTTTGAACTCATGATCGTCCTGCCTCAGCCTCCGGAGCCACTGGAATTACAGTGTGTGCCACGGCGCCCAGCTTTTATTTCTTTCTAAAGTACTGGGGATTGGGCCCAGGACGCTCCACCACTGAGCTGAACCCCTAGTCCTCTTCCTTATTTTATTTTGAGACAGGTTCTTGCTAAGTGCCGAGGCTGGCCTTGAATTCCTGACCCTCCTGCCTCGGCTCCTGGGTTGCTGGGATCATAGGTGTGGGCCTCTGCACCTGACCAGCCTGACATCTTGGCTGCTGCCAGCATTATGGAGAAGTTCTCCTTCCAAACCCCTGTGGGTCTAGGAGGAGAGGTGGCCTCTGGTGGGAGACCAAGTCAGGGTGAAGAGTCACAGATGCCCCAGAGCCAAGAGACCACAGACCCAGGGCAGATGCTGAAGCGGAGGGGCAAGGACATCAGAACCATGACCACAGGTGGGCCCGGGGACTAGGGGCCTGGAGGCCACGCAGGTGGGCCCAGGGACTAGGGGCGTGGAGGCCACCAGGTGAACCTGGGTTTGATTGTCTCCACATCCTTTCGATGACCTGGGCAGCCTCCCACTGGGTATCCTCAGACACTCTGGCCTTCTCCAGGGGCTTGAGGTCAGTGGTGAAGCTGGTAGGCACAGGCTCTCTGGCCAGGCTGACCTGCTGCTGTGTGGCTCATGGGCCCTGGGTGTCCCCCTCCAGCCTGCACACCACAGAACAGCCAGTTCCCACCTGTCTGCCCCTGGGAACTGCCAGGCAGGGCCCCTGACACTGGGCACCTACTGGAGCCGTGGGCTCACTGTGCTCCTGCTCTGAGCAGAGGAAGCAAAGCGCCAGTGACCCCGGCGCCCGCAGGAGTGCCAGGAAATGAAAGGGGCACCGAGTGGACAGCTGTGGGCTGAGCAGAAGCCCTGCCAGGAGCCCAGCCTGGGCTTCTCCCCATGCAGACAGCTCCAGGCCACCAGATGGTATGGTGTGGGCTCTGTCCGTGGAAGTTGCTCCACACCTTCCTGGAGGTAGCCCCACCCCCATTCTGTGTGTTTTTTTTTTTTTTGGCACTGGGGATCCAACTTGAGCCACACCTTTTACTCATACTTTGGACAGTCTCGCTAAGTGGCTGAGGCTATCCTTGAACTTGTGATCCTCTTGCCTCAGCCTCTCAGTTGCTTAGGTTACAGGTGTACAGGTGTGGACCACCTAGATGCCCCATCCCCTCTGAATATCAGCCTGGCAGAAGCCCAGCTGGGCCTTAGGGCCATGTGCTAGGGAAGCCAGGGGACAGACCAGCCACCCTGTTCCCAGGATGTAGGGCAGGGGCCCAGAGAGGGACCCTGCAAGCCTGAGGGGCCTTTCTCCTACGTCTGAACCACCCAGACTCTCGAGGAGCTAACAACAGGGACCCCAGGAAAAGCTAGGGAGGACATAGGAGTCCTCTGGGAAAGGTAGAGGAGCCCCCATCTCTGGGGGTCCTGCTCCCTCCCTCAAGGGCACTTTTAAGCATTTCTTAGCCACTTGGCCAGGTGTGGCCTCTGGGGCCCAAGGGAAATGGGGCAGGTGCCTTTGGGGCACCAGTTTTTGCTTAGGGCCTGGTGGGGCAAGGCCAGTGCTTAGGACAGCCCTGAGCACTTGTGAATCCTGACCTGAAGGAAGAGCAGGGGCTAGGGCCATGCAGGAGGCCGGCAAGGCAGCATGGGAGGGGCCAGCAGACCAGCAAGGGCCTGGGACACTATCCTGCCGCCCATGTGTCCACAGGAGGCACTTGTGTCCTGGGCTGGACAGCAGTCCCACCAGCAGCTCCAAGTGCACCTTCTATGTTGCACGCCTACCTGCCGGCCTCCTGCCCAGCCCAACTTCTGAGCCAGGAGCTGGCCACGCGGGCCCCAGCTGGCTCTGAGTGTTCTAGCACTCAGACTGTGCACTGGCTTAACTCGACTGCCTTCCCAATTAAGGAAAATTAGCAAGGTCTCCAAGTATCTAATGACCTTGGGGGGCTGGGGGCTGGAGGAGGCAGGACCAGCCAGCGGCCAGAGGGCAGGCCCTGGGGTGGCTGCAGTGGGTAAAGGAGGCAGTAGGAGCCCAGAGCCTGAACGTGTGGCATTTCACCCCGACTCTGGGCTGGCACCCTGGTGAGACACCCACAGCTCTGTTCCCTGGGCCTGGCCAGGCCACTCTGTCACCTTGTCTGGGAAGGAGTGAAAAGGAGCTCATGTGCACGGCAGGAGGTTGAGGCCCATGGGGCCATCTGATGTGGGCCTGGGCTGTGAAGGCCTCCTGTGAAGGGCAGGGCACCCTGTAAGGATGTGACAAGGCCTGAGGGTCTCTGCAGAACACCTGCAGCCCTGAGCACCCTCTGGGCATCCTGCCAACATGCATGGCAGAAAGAGGCAACCACAGAGGTCTGCGCAAGGTCCTCCTGAGCGTGTCAGGGGCCACAGGGCACCTCCCACCTCGCCAGCCTCAACAGCGGCTCAGAAGTGGGTAGAAGTCTTTCAAGTGTTGCCCCCTTTCTGGGCCCCGTACCCTGAGCCCTGTACCTGTTTAAACTCCTCCCAGGAGTTGGTCCAAGTCCAGAAGTGGGCCTTGTACAGGCCAAGAGTGACCGCCATCAGTGTATTGCCACGGTAATAGAACATGGGCCTGTGGGTGGGAGGGTAAGGATCACCACCGGGTCCCAGCATGGGCTCCTGGCAGGGTGAGCAGTGAGCTAGCCACACCTCCAAGCCAGGCCCAGCTGACAATCTAGAGATGACCACACTGAGATCAGACCGTGCACCGGAGGAAGGGCAGGCTGAGTTGCTCAGTGACGGAGGCTTAGTGTACACAGACAGGCCTGAGGCCTGGGCACACTCCTCCAGGGACCTCCGGCCCTTGTGGGGCAAAGGCAGGCCAGCATGGGAGTTAAGGGTGGCAGCAAAGGGCCCATCCTGGGGCAGAGGACCAGGGGAAGTGCAGGTGTGAAGCTGGGGCATCGGCCCCTCTCTTCTCGATGTAAGCGAGCTACTTGTTCAGGTTTCAAAAGGAATTTTAAAGGAAAAGAACATAAGGAATTTGGGGGAAGAAAAAAGCAAGCTCCTCCCAATCCTCCCCAAAGCCAGCGGCCCCACAGCGAGCTTGGCGGAGGCTCTAGGCCTGAGAGGGGCAGCTTCGCAGGCCCACACCTGTAGCTGGGCACACAGGCTGGAGTCCGGGAGAGCTGGCGGCTGTGCCGAGAGTCCTCCTCCCACACAAGGGACTGTGGTGGTGGTCACAGTGACTGGGCTGAAGGTGGGGACAAGGCACCTCCATCTCCCTGTGCCCTGAGCCCCAGGGGCCGTGCTCCACACGGAGGCCCCAGGTCCTCTGGCCAGGAGCTCCCAGCCTCCCGTTGGCCTTCAGCCACAGCAGAGGCTGACAGTGTGGATGAGGAGGCTCTGCAGGGGGAAGGCTGTTTGTCCATCACCAACCTGTCCATCAGCTGGCCCTGCAGAATGGCAGGAAGGAGGTCGAGGCCGTCGACAGCCCTGTCACGGGGCGGCTTCAGGCCTGCGAGGGACAGGCTGGTGGAGAAAAGGTCCATGATGCTGCCCAGCTGGTGGCTCACCTGAAATGGACAGAGCAGTCACCTGTGGGCACCTCTGCCCTGGCCAGAGGGTGGCTGGATCTGGAGATGTACTCAAGTGCTCACGGGCCACCCCCACACACAGGGTCAGTCAAGCTCAGTCGTGGGCCTGGGGCAGCAGACAGAACCCAGACTGTATGTCTGACCTCGGAGCCAGGGCTGGACAGAGACGGGAAAACAGCTAGAGCTGGGAAGGGACACAGGGGGTCCACTTAGGCCCTGCTGTCCTGAGACAAATGGTGGCATTTCACACTGGGCACCTGCAGCCACAGTGAACTCTCAAATCCAGGCGGGCTGTGGTTGGGAACAGGCCCCAGAAATACTGCAGAGGACAGCGAGGGCAGCCAGGGCTGACGTGGGCAAGGCACATGGGCAGTGCTCAGGGCCAGAGCCCACCGGGTCCCACAGGTGCACCTCTGTAGATAAATAAGCTGGACTCTGGGGCAGCATAGTGACTGGTCCCTGGCCAGACCCTGAAACACCAAGGGCAGGACCATCTGTGACCACAACTCTGCCTCCTCAGGCCTGCTCGGGTCCTTCTCTGGAGGCCGAGTCCACGGCGGCGCTGCGCTTGTGCTGGGGACGGGAGGCAGGCTCCTCTCTGGTCCTGACCTCTGCAACCTGGGGTGCAGAGTGGGGTGGGCACCACCCTGGACTGCACGACTGTGGTCAGCTGAGCAGGCATCAGCTCATGGCAGTGCTGCCCTCACCTGGCCCCACTCAGCTGAGCCAGACGTCGGTCGTGGCCCTAGCTGGGCAAGGAGGAGCCTCGTGGCAGCTGTCTGGCTGTGCTCCGCACAGGCAGGAATTGGTTCAGAGGCCCTCTGGTCACTGCAGGGGGAGCAGGAGCCTCCCGACTGGTGCCCCTCCAGGTCCCTTACTACTCTCTGGGTTTTCATATTTTTCAAGGACAGGGAAAAAAATGGGGGACAAGAGACAGAGACTTTCACCATCTCCAAACAACAGAGGTGGCTGCTCCTGGCTGGGGTGGCGGGGAGTGGGCCTGGCACCCTCCACCAGCGTGGCAGCCCTGTGGAGGACGGAGGCTGAGGGAAGGCTGAGGAGGCTGTGGCCCAGCAGGAGGCCTGGAGGCTGCTCCCAGAGCCCCAGCCTTCACTCTGAACCAAAGGCCGCGGCAGCAGCAGTGGAGCGCCATGCAGGTGATGTTGGGTGGACGAACACCAGGTGTCAAAATCTGTCACCACAGCAACAGGCCTGGGTCCCCGTCTAACTCAACTTCAGTTTGTGCCCATGGAAACGGCAGAGAAGAGGCGCACACCAAGCTCTGCAAGGTGTTCTGGTCTCCTTCAGGGCCCAAGGCGGATTCCAAACCTGGGCTTCCAGCTGGGTAGGAGGGCGGTGGGAGAGAATGCCCGAGCCCACTGGATGGGAACAGATGGGCAGGTATCTGGGCACGAGGGCAGCCCATCTCACCTTCCCAGATGTGTCTTAGCAGAGCAGTATTGGGCTGCACGTGTGCAGCAGTGCTGGGACCCGGCTCCTCACCAGCACGCAGGGCTGCTGCAGCCTGTCCCGGCCCTCGCGCCTCTCCTACTCCCTCAGCCACACGAGGCCTAGAAGTGATGACCCTGGGGCAGAATCTGTCCAGCTGCAGCCCAGTGCCTCTTGCACAGCAAGTAGGATGATGGACGTGGCCCTCTGTGTGCATAGATGTTACCTGCTGGCCACACTTATCCCACCCAACAATGTGGTCACTGCCACGGCCACTCCTGCCCTTCCAGGGAGCTGGCAAGTCGACAGGGGGCCTGCAGCTGCCTGCAGTAAACCTGGAGGTCCTGGTGACCTGGAGTGACCTGAAGGTCTTGGGCAGAGGGTCCTGAGGGACAGAGCCCAGCTGGGTTTAGAGACCATGCACCTGGGGCAGGTGCCACCCCAGCCCCACCTGCTGCTGGGGACACACAGGGACTGTCCCATGCATGGTGGGCAGGATGCCTGGAGGCTACTCCCAGCTCTGAGAGGCTGGTACGTGACTTGCTTTCTTGAAGCTTTGCCTCCTAATGTGTGTGGTAGGGCACAGTGTGGTGGGCAGGAGGACTGCTCCAGGGACGCTGTGTCCCAGTCCCTGCCACCTGTGCACATGGCCTCATGTCCACACATCAGCTGACCCGGATAGGAGAGATGGCCCTGGTTATCTGCACAGGCCCAGCGAGGCCACAGAGTGCCACGGTAGGAATGGGAACCCAGATGGCCCTAGGGGCTGGGGCAGCTGGGGCCTCCAGAGCAGCCGGCCCTACAAACTGGACTCAGTCACAGTGGGATCCCAACTCCTGAACCAAGGGGTCAGGGGTGCTGTCCAGGCCCAAGTGCCTAGAAGCTTCTGCAGCTTGAGAACATCATACCTCCCAGCCCACTGTCCCCAGAGTGGGTGGACGCTCTGCCTGGCATGAAGGCAGGCCAGGATGGGGATGCAGCAGGACACTCCCCTGTCTGCACCCCACAGGCGGAGATCAGGGGTGCCCTGGCAGGCTGCTGCTCCCTGAGGCGTGTCCACAGGACACCGGCCTTGGGGATCCTGTGGCCCAGTGAGCTTCACAAACCAGGTCCCACGTGTCCGCTCCAGAGTTCGCAGTGCCACCAGCGCAGCAGAACACCGTTCACCCAGGATTGCCAGAGGACTAGGCCCAGAAGTGTCCTCCCCACCACTGGCACCCACACCCCGTAAGATCCTGTGGGTGACAATGACTTACCTGGCCTGCAGGGATGTGCCCGGGCCACCACGCGATCGCAGGCACCCTCATTCCACCTTCAAATGTGGTCTGTTTCCCACACAGAAAGGGGCCATTACTGCCACCTGGGGAGAAAGCCACCACCATCAGGGACATGGGCATGGCACTCTTGGTAGCACTGCCCGTGCTGGCCCCTGTTCTGCAGTGTAGTCACCGAGACCCATCACGGAGAGAGAACCAGCCAAGGAGGTCAGCTCTACGCACAGGGTTGGGAGGCCTCAAATGGCTCCAACCGGGCAGCTGCCTAAGCTGCTTCGGCTGCAGGTGTCCAGAGACCTGCTCTGACGAGGAGCTACTGCTGGCCTGGCCAGCAGTCATCAAGGCTGACTCTTCAGGCAGAGCTGGAAAACATTGCTCACGGAGCAGGTTGCTGGGCACAGAGGCCTCTGCTTACCGTTAGGTGCTGGGGTCTGCAGGCTCCCTGTGGTCTGGGCAGAGCCACTCTGATCCTGACAGTGGGCAGGTGGGCCAGGGGTATTTCCCACCAGCCAGAGGGGGCGGAAGCAGGTGGCCCTGCATTGTAGCTCTCGGGATGCTGCTGCAGTCTCTCCCTGGTTCTTGGGGTGTGTGGGGTCTGGCACAGGGACAAGCGCTGTCCTTGCCACCAGAGCCTATGCTGCCAGAGTGGCCAATGACCAACATCCCATTTCCCTCCCTCAGAGTGCCTGAACAGGAGCTGGACCTCAGCCCTCCCTGAGGGCAGTGTGCAGCTGCTGACCCTGAACTATGCTGGGAAGAGCCGGGCCCCACGCCTTTCTCTGGGACGCCGCCTGCACAGAGAGGGCCTGCCTGAGAGCCAAGCCCACTCAGCCGTGGGCTGTGCTGGTTCCTGTCACTCGAAACCAGAAAGCCCGCTGTCTTCCCTCCACCCTCCAGTGTGCACCCCAGAGGAGACGGCCAGGGCCGAGTGGGGACAGGTGAGTGGGGAGGGTGAGCACAAAAGGCCAGGACTCGAGGACCCTGGCGCTGGTGGAGCCCCTTGCTGTCTCATGGCTGCCCGCCCCAGGCCACGCACCGCAACCTCCGCCATGCTCACCCGCACGCCGGCCGATGCCGGGCTGCCTGCCCCAGGCCACGCACCGCGACCTCCGCCATGCTTACCCACACGTCGGCCGATGCCGGGCTGCCCTTCTCCAGGAGGCATGCAACCTCTCCTGAGACACAGGTCCTCCCCCACCACTTCCTGCCACCTCTCCGCAGCAAGGCCAAACTGACCAACACTTCAGCTGGCCCTGGGCAGGAAGGGCCACCACTACCCTGCTCAGAGGCTCCCGACCCAGGGAAGTCCCTTCACGCTCCACCGGGAGCAGGCTGCTGGCCTCTGACGTGTGAGCCGTGAGCCGCACGGGCCGGTTCCGTGGGCGGCCAGGAGGACCAGCACCAGCACTCGCCTTGCTCGGGAGCAGAAATGAGGGCAGCGCCGTTATCCGAGGTGAAGAAGACGAAGGTGTTCTCCCCGAGGCGCAGCTCCCGCAGCAGCCTCAGGATTCTCCCAACACTGTCGTCGATCTCGCGAACGGCGTCCCCATACCTGTGGGGAGCGGGCAGCTTGTCAGGCAGCAGGGCGCAGTGTGACTGAGCACAGGGACCTCTGAGGAGGTGCCCACGGAGCAGGGGGAGGCTCAAGTCAGGTGGCCGATCCCGGGGAGCCAGCCTCCGCCCAGCAGCCCTGAGCTGGCCGTGCCCAGCAGCCCTGAGCTGGCCGTGCCCAGCAGCCCTGAGCTGGCCGTGCCCAGCACCCCTGAGCTGGCCGTGCCCAGCAGCGGGGATGCTCTGGGTTCTCTGAGCGCAGGTCCCGAGGCAATCTAGCCCCCGAAGCCCCCCGGGGTCTCGGGTTCCCTGAGGGACTCACCGCCCTCGCCTGCTGGTACCCAAGAAAGATCTGGAGGCGTAGACAGGCGCGTGGGTGGCGTCGATGGCCCAGTAGAGGAAGAACGGGCGTTGGCTGGCCTGCTGCCTCCTGATGAAACCCAGGGCCTCCTGTGGGGAGACTGCTCGTCCTCCTCTGCCCGCAGCCCCGCGGCCTGTCCTGCCCAACCCAGCTCCTCACCTCTAAGTAGATCTGGGTGAGGTTGGCCTCCCCAGTCTTCAGGTCGATTGGAAATTCTTCATAAAATCTGAAAGTACAGCCCCAGACAGAAATCAGGGTTTAGCCCAGACCTCTTCTCTCTGAGGTCACCTGTAGCCGTGGCCTTGTTTAGAAGAAGGTGGAAATGTCCCAATTGTGGAACAAATCCAGCTGGAGGCTGGCACTGCCCTGGACACTTCTCCTGGCCCCACTGACCCTGCCCAGGATGGAGCAGGGCAGAGCAGAGGCCACGGGGCGGGAAAGCGCCAGCCAGGGCTTCTTTACGGTGGTGAAGATGGCGCGACATCGACTGTGGTGGTCTCACAGCTCTGGACACACCTGCACACCCACTACAGGCCTGGTGAACATTACGGGGCGAGGGTCACGGACCAGCAAAGCTTCACTTTAAAAAAGCCAATGGGTGTTCCAGCTCTGGTCCATGATCCGTAAGAAAAGTTAAACTAACAAGAAAGACAAGGGCCCCTGACCAGGTGCTGCCGGGAGGAGCTGCCCTACACCGGGCCTGAGCTCCGGAGGGCTCCTCCCTGGGGACTCCCATCCCCCCACTTCTGCTGCGCTCACAGGCAAGGGTCAACCCATCCTTTCCCCTGCGTGCCCACTGTCTAGACGCCACAGCCGACTGCTGGGTCCTGCAAGCACCCTGTGGGACGGGCATTTGACTCCCAGTGGCCCGGGTGTGAGTCCCGGGAGACTCTGGCTGCGCAGATGCAGCATGGGCCAGCAGGTGGCTCAAGAACCATCATCCTGCTCTGGGGGCAGCTGCAGAGGCCAAGGGAGGACTGCTGGGCACCCCGTCAGCAGGGCAGGGCTGGGAGGGAAAGGAGAGACTGCTTTACCTGCCGACCATCTCCCAGTCCCTATACACAGGGATGTTGGGCCTGGCCCTGTTGTCATAAGGTCCAAAGTGACAGTTGGGGGATCCAAACCACTCATCAAATCCGTGCTTCAGGGGGTGGAACTGGGGCCTATGACCCAGATGCCTAGGAACAGGAACCAGCACTTCAGGGCCCTGCCGGGTGCACTCTGGGCAGCAGCCTACCTCACCTTCGCCCATAAGCACCCCCAACACCCAGTGTGTGCTGAGCCCTGGGCATACCAAGACAGACAGACGGACCAGGACGGCACCCGGGGAGCCCCGGAATCCACCTCCCTTCCCAACAGAGTGCTGCCACACCACAGAGCACATGGGCACAGCCCGGGGTGTCCACCGGAGGCTCAGTGGAGGCTGGGTGTCCGCAGGGTGCCGTGGGGAGCTCTGAAGCAGAACTGTCCCAACCGACTCGAGACCTGAGCACCCATCTCTGCTGTCTCCAGGTTCCCTGGGCTTCCCTGCCCTGAGCTCTCAGGAATGTCCCCAGAGCTGCACCCAGAGCGCCAGTGTCCCCCTCAGGGCTGCAGGCAGCAGGGCCTCGCTATCTCTGAACGCCGCGTGTCTCTTCTCCAGCTAAGGGAAGGCAGAGCCAGAAAGCCTGCGAGCTGCTCATGTCCCCAGGCCCTGGATGTGACCTGCCACAGTGGTCACAGGAGGATGTGCAAAAGCCACTGAGGCTCCTGTACCCTGAGAGGGGCCGGCACTCTCGGCCCTCACACCCTCTTCACTTTTGGGGGCACCTAATCTCACTCCCGCCTCTGCAGCTCCTACGGTCAGTGGGCCAGTGGCCTCACAGGTGCTGGGCAAGGCCATCAGCCCTGGAAAGAACAGTTCCCGCCTGGTCTTCAGAACAGGTGTTGGAGAGGTGGCTCCGGTGCTGGCTCCTGACCACTACAGACCAGTAGGGGGTGCCCATTGGCTTGCCTTCCGCCCCTGCACCAAGGGAAGCCTTCTGCAGCTACTTTCTGAAACCCCAGGCAGAAGAGTCCTTTTCTAATCTGCACCTGGGACAGTCCCTGGTGGAGGCAGCTCCTGACCACTATCATTGGTCAAACGGTGGGCAGGGTCATGGGGGCTGTGGGGAAGGCTGAGGACCAGGGAGGACAGGCTGGCACAAGCTGGCTGCTTTTCCAGGACAGTGGCCTGGCTGGCACGGCCGCCCCCTGGAACAGGTCACTGGCCTTGTGTGCCCCACCTTCTCCCCTCCAGGGTACACTGTACCACCTGTGACTTCATGGGCCTTGAGCTGTAGCCTGGGCCATGTCCTGTGTGTCTCATGTGCTGAGACACATGAGACACACAGGACCCCTGCTGTGACAGCCTGTCCTTTCTGAACACTGCTGGGCAGGTGGCTGCCCATGTCCACATCTGTCAGCACGAAGGCCTCAGCTTTGAGGGTCATGCTCTAGTCCTGCTTGGACGCAGCTGCCAATGACAATGGTCAGGTGTGGGCCCACAGGAGAGCCGGAACAGGGTGCTGTGGCGACTGGGTGTGGCTTTGGGCAGATCATGCAGCCTCTGCAGGCTTCCAGCCTGGTCAGCCCCAAGGACTTGGTCAGGCAGACAATATCCAGATTCTTGGTGCTGAGGTCCAAATGAAGGACTTCAGGTTGGTCCTGGCCACAGCCCACAATATCCCCTCAGCCCTGCATTGGGCCTGCTGGGACAGGACCTCTCACTGAGGAATCGCTGCACCATCGCCCCCAGGCCTCCTGCAGCCCACCCTTGTGCGGCCTCCACCCCACTGGCCTGTTGCCCGTGCGCCCGTGTCCCAGGTCAGAGCACAGCTACTTCTCTGGTCCTGTGGGCTCCTCCACGGCCTGGCCGCCTCTCTGGCCAGCTCCACGGAGATGCTCTCCCTGTTCCACTCCTGCTGCCCTGGGTCAGGGATGGTGAACGGACGGCTTTGCACAGGGCAGAGCTGCCAGGCCAGGCACGGAGCGTGCTGGTCACTGCAGGGGCTCGTCACTGAGGCCACCGCTGCTCTTCCTCTCGCTGGTGCAGCCCTCAAGGCCTGGCCTCTACCTTGGCTCCCTGGGCCCTCCCTGCACCTGCTCAGGGACAGCAGGCAACAAGGGGCCCTGTCCTCCCTGAGAGGACCTGGCCCTTGCGTGCCCACCCAGCTCTGCTCTGCCACCAGTCCTGGCTGTGGCCCAGCTCAACAGGCTGGCTTCCCTGTTGCCAGACGGTGCTCTTCGGTGGCCTCTGATGGGACGCATTTTCTGGCCTCAGCAGACTCCACATCCCCATGACCATCACCATCCCCAAAGAAGAGTGCCCCAGGGAGCGCGTGGGAGGGCCCCAGGCAGCAGAGGAGGCCTCCCGAGGGAAGGGGGTCTGTGGGCTGCAGCGTGGGGAGGGGCCCCAGGACTCTTTCACACCTGAATGTCCCCAGGGAGCAAAGGAGTAAACGTTTCCTGTGCTTGAAACAGGACATGGTGTAGCAACAGGTTCCCTCCTGCTGACTGGGCCCCGCCTCACCCACCACAAGCCTGTGTGTGCCACTGGGAGGTTCCTTTAGTCACCAGGCTTTGGCAGGGGGTCCCGCAGGAGCAGAGGTGGCAGAGCATGGTGGGAGGCGACAGGGGCTGAGACGTGTTGTGGGGCCACGTGCCGCTTGCTCACGGAGTCTGACACCATGAGGTGGCTCTGCAGGGCTGGTGTCCCAGCCTCAGGACTGAACTGAGATGCTACCAGCACATCAGGGCAATAGCCCCGGGGACCACACCAGCTTTTAAAAGCACCTGTTGGCAATCTAAGTGGACCTAGGAGTCAGGGTTCCCAGAGCCCCTTGTTTGGGATGGCGTGAGCAGGGGCCGTGCAGGGCAGACGCCAGGCGTATCTGGGACTCACCACTTGCCCACGATCTTGCTGGTGTAGCCGGCTTCCTTCAGGAGCTCAGGCAGCAGGAGCTCAGAGTCGGGGATGCCGCCCACTACCTCCTGGGGCGTGTAGGCTGGAGGGCAGTGGTGTGTGTGGGCAGGGAGTCCCAGGGGTCTCACCCAACCCTAACAGACCTGCACAGTGGCCTGTCAGGACCGACAGGCAGAGGCCACCCAGCGCCACAGCCAGGGTGGGACGCAGGCCACTGCCCCAGGCTCCTCCCAGGCATGGCTCCAGGCCTGCCTCCCACTCCTCTGCCCTTCCAGCTAGGACACCCCCCTGCCCGCAGGCCACACCTGTGTCATTCCTACACTCCCTTCTTCTTCAGGGCCCACTGAGATCCCGTTTAGTCTATGAGGTGTCCTGGAGAACCCACCCAAGCTCTGGGTAATTTCCAGAACATTCCCTGCCTCCGCAGGTCTCTGTGGGTGCAGGGCTGACTGCCAGAGTGGGGCAGGAGCCCTGGACAGAGGGACGTGCCCGCTCTGTAGCCATGCAGTGTCCCAGGGAGCATAAGGGGGTGGAAGGAGGGGTGCTGGGCAGGGGTGGGGTGCCCCAGCCTCAGCTCTGTCCTGGTGGGGTCAGTACAAAGAAGCAGGCCTGGCTAGGCAGGGCCTGTGCAAAGCTCTGTGTTGGGGACCAGGTGCCACCTTGCCTAACAACAGCTTTTGGTGGAAGGGCAAGAATCTGTCTTAAAGCAACTTTAGTGCAGAAGCAAGGTGTCTGGCCCTGGGCAGTTTGTGCTGCTCTGCAGAACTAAGGCCACAGGTGCCAAGGGCCAGCCAATGCCCCCCTGCCCGGTGTCTGATTCTGGCCCTCAGCCTCCCATGCCTGAAGGCTTGGGACACCAGCCTTCCTTCCCTGTAGGGCACCCTGGAGGGGCACGGGAGCCATACCATTCCGGGCGTGCGCATTGGTGGTGTAGAAGCCGTTGCGGATGGGCAGCCGTCCTGTGAGCAGGGCTGCCCTGGCTACATGGAGGTGATAAAAACAGGTGGTGAGAACAGCTCTACGGTGCGTCCTGCTGTGCAGCTCCCACTAGCACACCTGGTACACTGTCCAGCAACCCTGCCAGCCTCTGTGTGTCCTGGGGTATGCGTATAACAGCCTGCTGATAGGCAGAGGTGGAACCTTGGCCTGCAGGTCAGCTCTGTCTCCTTGGCTCTTGCCTGGCTCTCTCAGCTCCAGGATGGCCACCAGGCTGCCTCCCCACAGGGACCGTCACCAGGTGCTGATCCCTGGCTCCCCATGCCCTTTAAGGTCAGAGTTCTGTATCCGTCTCCCCAGCAGGAGTGAGTCTCTGCAGGGAGAAGGCACAGCTGCACTGCCGCCCACCTGCGTCTCATACCCGTGAGGGGGAGGCACCCAGAGGGCTCTCATGGCCCTTCCCTGGATGAGGCCACCTTGGCGCTGGGAGACAACAACAGCTGCCAGGGCTGGACGTCAACTTTGAAGGCCCTGGACAGTCCCCAAGCCCACTGACAGCCTCTGAAGGCTCAGTGCCCCTGCTCCTAGCACTTTGGAAGAGAAGGCACTGCCCAGAAGTCTGACCTCAGGGCTGGAAGGAGGGGATGGGCTGGGCTCTGTGGCCCCATCCCTGGGCCAGGAGCCTGCAGACTTACATGGCGAGCACAGAGGGTTGGCCGAGTAGAAGTTTGGGAAAAGCATCCCTTCTGCAGCCATCTGGTCCAAATTTGGAGTCTCTCTGGAAGGTTCTCCGTACACCCCCAGGTCGCCCCACCCCATCTGCGTGGAAGAACAGAGATGCGGAATGAACCCCTTTTGCAGGTGGCACTTCCATCACAGGGGGAGTGCGTGTCTTGGGCCTCCCTCACCCTAGCAAAGCTTGTGCCAAACACCAGCGCCTGGGCACAGGCAGCACCGCTGCAGGGTAAACTGGGCTTCACAGGCTTTCACCTCCATTTCTGTCTCGCCCTCACTTGGGGAAGGTGTAGGCATGTCTGCTTCCCTGGACTGACGCGGACCTCTATGCCCCTGGGAAACTGGCAGCTACAGGCCCATGCCCTCCGTCACATGAGCTGCCAAATTCGCACATGCCCAGTGTCGTCACAGAGCCGCCACACCAACTCAGATCTCAAACCCAGGGGCAAAGTTTCCCCACAAGCTAAGCTAGTGTCGTCAACCCTGCTTGTCCATTGGTCATTGATGGACACATGCTTGGTTCCCGCTTCTGGCTGTTTGGATGCACTGTGTGGACACTTATGTCCAGCCTGTGTGTGGTCGCAGGTCTCCAGGCCTGACGTGTACCAGGACTGGGGCTGCCGGGTCATGAGGGGTGCTGCCGCAGCAGGCAGCGCCCTCTCTCCTGTCAAGGGTGCAAAAGACTGAAGACTGTCCATGTTCCAGAGGAGTGAAAGCCACCACAACCAGGCAGTGGCCTCTGCTGCCCTGGCCACCTCCCCTGTGGGAGCGTCGAGGCTTTAGAAAGCGTGCTGCACGTCTTCCTGGCTGCGTGGCCCTGACGAAGGCAGAGGACCAGCTCCCCAGTGAAGGTGCATGGAAGGCCGCAGCGTGCACGGGGTTGGAGGCTCTGCTCAGGGCCTCTGTTCCAGGAGACTCCGGTGGCAAAGGCACTGGCCTCTGACGGCAGCTTCTTCCAGAACCACAGGTTTTTTCTTGATCCTATCTTGCAAACCCAGAGGAGACCTGGGAGGCAGGAGGGGTCTGTGGGCGGGAGGGGTGCTTCCTCACTCCTGGCAGCACTCTGCAGGGCCTATGGCAGCCCTAAGGCTTCAGACCTCCGAGTTCCCGCATCCATCCATCCAGCCCACCCACATGTACTAGACTCTGAGCACCCAGGAGGGACCAAACAGATGCCATCCCTGACCAGACAGGGCTGGGCACCTCTGGACGGGTGAGGGGCTGTAAGCTGTACCCCATTCTGGCCCCAACCCCTGCAGGGAGGGTGGGTCCTTTGGCAGATCACATGGTCAGCAGGGGAGTGGACCTTGCCAGGTGCAGTACCAAGCTGTGGGATACCCCCTTTCTTGGAACAGCATCTGCTCAGATGGAAGGGGTGGTCCTGGCATCATTGCACTCCTCCAGCCACAGATGACTGACCAGGGAGATGGAGCCTGGGGCAGCCAGTCCACAGCGGGTGATGGTGCCAGGCCTGGGGCTGGGAGGTCAGCCAGGTCATCCTGCAGCAGGCCAGAGTCTCGATACCCAGTTACAGGTTCAACACCAACCTGACAGGCAGTGGTGTGCAGATGGGGAGGATGTGTGGAGAAGGCGGAAAGGGAGGCTGGGGCTTCAGGGGACAGAGCAGCACCCCTCAGCTGCCATGTCGGGCCTGCTGTTTCACTGGCTGCACCCCCCTCTCCCCCAAAGTGTTGTCTGGTCTGGTGGACTAGCCTCCCTTTCTAGGAGTGGGCTCTGGGTTCCAGCTGGACAGGTCAGCACAGGCCCCTTCCCCAGTGTGCTTGGCTCGGGCTGTGACCCACGTCAGGATGATGGGACTACTGGGTACAGCCACTGTCTCTCCAGGTCTCTGACGGAGGGATGGGGCCATCACAGGGCCACTCTGGGGCCAGCTCAGAGACAGCAGAGGTATGGGAGGGTGGAGACGGGATCCCACCTGCCTGAAGCCAGGGTGAGTTGGTCTGGTTAGTTAGGAGAGCCAGGGAGTTCCCATTTTCTGCTTAGATCACTTTGTTTCCTGTCATTTTAGCATAAAAAAGTCCTTGAGTTCTTTGTCAGTCTTTTTTTAATATTTTTTTAGTTGTAGATGGACATAATACCTTTATTTTGTTAGTTTATGTGATGCTGGGGATGGAACCCAGGGCTTCTCACATGCCAGGCAAGCGCTCCACCACTGAGCCACAATCCCAGCACCCCCACCCCCCCACCCCCACCCCGCGGGCGCTGTCAGTCTTTCTGATGCGACTGCACTAACCAGGATAGAAGGATGGAAATCCTCCAGAGCTCTTTGGATTTCGGCTGCCAAAGAACCCCCAAACCACAAGAAGAACCTGTAGGAAAGAGCCCCTGGGCACAGCAGGGGCCATCCTGCCCCAGCCCTAGGGAACCCAGACAGGCGCGTGGGGGTGGTGCTGGTCACACTCCACCACCCAAAACTTGCCTGCTCCAAAACAGCCCTGTAGAAATCACACTGTGAGCCCATTGTGTGATTTTACACTCTCTAGCCACAGCAGAAACGCCAAACACCATCATTTCAACAGATCTTTGACATGAAAAGTTATTAGTGAACTCCGAGCAGGACACGTGACTTTTTCACACCCTGTCATCCTGGAAAGGAAAGACACACAGAGCAGAAAGACTAAGCCCTACCCCTACACCCCTAGAGTTAGTTCCTCCAAAAGAGACCACACAGCTACCGTTGAGAGGGACTCAGACTTTGGAAAGACTGAACACTGCAACGGAAACTGCTTCTCAGACTGTGGAGCTGCGCATGACTAAGTAAAGCCTGCAGTGGAAAGCTGTCAGTGACCTTAACCAGCATGACTTGAAAGAAGGGGGTCCAGTGGCACCTGTGGTGACCTCTGGAGGAGGCATATATGAGGGCCGTTAACTTTTTGTAATAGATAACTAGTACTTTAATAATCATAAAATGTGATATTTATATTGTTTTTCTCATACCAAGTCTCTGAAATCCAAGTGTATCTCACACATATGCCATTTCTCAGTTCCCACCAGCCACAACTGCAGGACACCCTGGTATGGCTGGGGATCACTGTGCTGGTCAGCACAGGATAGGTGGAAAAGCTCTCTTGGAGCTCTCTGCTGGCCTGCAGCCCGTGGGAACTGATAGGTGCCCAGATGGCCTCAACTGTCCTGAACCGGATGAGGTCTTAGCCCACTGGGTGCTCCCAGGACAGCCAGGTCCACCCTACGGGGGAGCAGACTGAAGTCCAAGCCTAGGAGGGAGAGTGGGAGCTAGGCTTCCACGTGACCCGTGTCTCCGGGTCACTCAGTGACACCGGGTTCCTCGGATAAGTGCCCCGGGGAACCGAGCTGCCCTGGGCAGGGCGGCCAGGAGAGGGACCTCGGGGATACTCCCCCTCCTACTCTCCGCGCCGGACCTCTGGCCAGATGCTGGAAGCCGCGGCGCGGGTCGAGGTGAAATGGGGCGGCGGGCGGCTGCGCAGGGCCAAGGGCCGCGGCTTCCCGGCGGAGTCCGCCCCGCGCCCGCCCCGCGCCCGCCCCGCGCCCGCACTCACGTCGTCCATGAGCAGCACCAGGATGTTGGGGGGCTGCCGAGCGCCGGCGGCCGCGATCCCCGCGGTGCTCAGCACCAGCAGCAGCCGCCACCCCTTCGTCGCTGCGGCAACCGCCCTCATGACAACCAAACCGGGCGCCGCAGGGCCCAACCTGCGGAGAGAAACTTGGCAGAGGCCCGAGCCCCTTCCGGCCCAGCCGCCGGGCAGGGTGAGTGACGGGGCGAGGGGCGGGGCCCGCGCGGCGGCCTGCGGGGTGGGCGGGGCCAAGCCGCCGGGACCCCGCCCAGACGGGAGCTGGCTGAGTGACGGAAGGGGCGGGGCCCACTCGGCGGAGTGCGTGGTGGGCGGGGCCACAGCCGCCGGGACCCCGCCCAGACGGGAGCTGGCTGAGTGACGGAAGGGGCGGGGCCCACTCCGCGGAGTGCGGAGTGGGAGTGGCCACAGCCGCCGGGACCCCGCCCAGACGGGAGCTGGCTGAGTGACGGAAGGGGCGGGGCCCGCTCCGCGGAGTGCGGAGTGGGCGGGGCCACAGCCGCCGGGACCCCGCCCAGACGGGAGCTGGCTGAGTGACGGAAGGGGCGGGGCCCGCTCCGCGGAGTGCGGAGTGGGCGGGGCCACAGCCGCCGGGACCCCGCCCAGACGGGAGCTGGCTGAGTGACGGAAGGGGCGGGGCCCACTCGGCGGAGTGCGGGGTGGGCGGGGCCACAGCCGCCGGGACCCCGCCCGGTCAACTGCTGGACCGCAGCGGGGCGGGCCGAGTGACGGGCGGGGGGCGGGGCCTGGTCGGCGATCACGTGATCCGCGCAGGGCCTCCCAAGATGGCGGTGTGCATCGCGGTGATCGCCAAGGAGGTGCGTGCCGCGGTTGCGGAGAGCGGCCCCCGCCCCGGCCCCCGCCCCGCCCGGCCCGCGCCCCCTCCGGCCTGACTTGTCCCCCGGCGCCCGCCGAGCCGCGGGCCGGGCCGCCGGGAGTTGTGCGGTCCTCCTCCCGCAGCCTCTCCCCGCTTCCCGCTTTCCGACCCAGCCGCCTCTCCCCAGCGGGTTCTGTTGCGCCGGTGTCGAAAAGCTGTCCCCGGCTCCCGGCGGCGTGGCGTGGCGTCCCCCTCCCTTGCCACCTGCCCCTCCTCTCCCTCGAGCCTGTCCGCCGCCCCACGCGGCCCTGCGCGCTCACCTTGGCCGCGGCCCTTGCAGCCCGCTGGCCGCGCGTTTCCTCCGGAAAGCTCTGTCTGAAGGCCTAGGAGCTCAGGGCGACTCAGGTGCTCCTGCTTCCTGGCCATTCTTCTTGAGACTGGCTTCGGGGGTGGCAGGGACGTGGCCTCTCCAGGCTCTTGGCCAGCTTCCCTCTGAGCACACGCCACAGCTTAGCGTGCTTAATAGGTGCTCTACTTAGGGTGGCCTTACATCATACATCAAAGTGCATTTAATCTTTCTGGAAACTCATGGTGAAGGCCAGTGTTTCTTGTGGAGCCATTATGTGTCAGGGACTATTTTCTGATCTATTGATCCGTTACCCGTCAGGTATCAGTAGGTGTGAGCATACGTATTGTTCACCAGATGTCTACATTACCTTATGCTGGGCAGGTGTGAATTGTGGTCTGTGGGAGCCCAGGAAAGGTGCTTGTCTCTGAGGTCAGGCCGGCAGCAGTGCTGAGCTGCGGAGGCTGAGCCAAGTCTCCAAGGGCTTAGTGACAGGGCTCCTGTCCTTGCATGGTAAAAACAGCTGGCATTCATGGTGCCATACTGGGAAGGCTCCACAGAGTGGAAGGTGGCCAGGACACAGTGAACCACAGGTGAGTGACCCTCCCAGGTGACAGGGCCAGCTGTCAGGGGGCATTCAAGCCCCACCCTTATGCTGTCCCCCGGCATAAACTGCTTGGATTAGGTCAGGCCCCTGAAGACATACCCACAACAGTGTGGAGAATTAAGCTGTGGATTTTAGAGTGAGAGCACATCTCCTAGGGGGTTGGTAGGCCACAAGGCCACTCTCAGGGGGCTCTTTGGCACTAGTCAGAGCTGGCACAGGCTGGGTGGGTGCCTGCCCTTTCAGTGGCCACTGTCCTTTCTTGCAGAATTACCCCCTGTACATCCGCAGCACCCCCATGGAGAGTGAGCTGAAGTTTCACTACATGGTGCACACCTCCCTGGATGTGGTAGATGAGAAGATCTCCACCATGGGGAAGGCCCTGGTGGACCAGAGGGAGCTCTACCTGGGCCTGCTGTACCCAACAGAGGACTACAAGGTGTATCTTTTAGGATGCTGTTATCTCAGGGTGTGCTTGGGAAACACTTGAAAAAAAGGAGTGAGAGTTTCAGTTATCCAAGGAGATTGAGGGGCCTGAAGCTAACGAAGTCTTCCTTTTAATCTCCTTGTAATTGAAGATGCATTTGGGAAATGCTGGACTTGCTCTCCTGGAAGATGGGGAAGACTGGGGGGCGGGTTTCCTTGCCCTGTACCAGCAGGGGCTGCCACCTTAGAGCAACAGGGATTTCATTGTTAGGTCCTGCCTCACGCACCACTGGATGCTCTTGACCTTAGGATAAGGTTGAGACCTCGGAGTTCAGAGACAGCCCTTCAGGCTGAAATGCAGCTTGTGTACACCAGCATTGGCCTGGAAGCCGCGTGTTACACTAGGATATGACCTCTGGGGCAGCGGTGGGGGATTCACCTTATCTATTTGCACTTGGCTTCCTGGGCCCAGTATTGCTTTATAAAGAGGGTTAGACATCTCCAGTGCCCAGAAGGACTTGGGTCTGTGAATTGGTGGGGTTACGTGCCTCCAGCAGTCACCTTGGCACTCCAGGTGTGCAGTTTCCCACCTGCATTGTGCTGCAGGACCATCCTGGCCTGGGCACTTCCTGTGACTCAGGGTGTCTGGCTCCTCCAAGCAAGGATACCCAGAGGTCCCTTAGCTCATAGGCGCGTTTTAAAAGTGTTTGTTTATTTATTATTTATTTTTATGGTGCTGGGGATGGAACCCAGGGACTTGTGCATGTGAGGCAAGCACTCCACCAACTGAGCTGTTGGTGTGGGGCTGGGCCAGTTGCTGTCACGCATCCGGTGTTAGAGCATGTTCCCTGACTCACTGTGCAGATACGGCTACGTGACCAACTCCAAGGTGAAGTTTGTCATGGTGGTGGATTCCTCCAACACAGCCCTTCGAGACAACGAAATCCGCAGTGTAGGTGCAGGGCTCTGAGGCCACGCCTGGGGGGACGTCTGGTATTCTCTTTCTCACTTAATTGAAATCCTGGGAAGCCACAGGTCTGGCAGTGCCATGGGTATGTTGGGTCTTGTTTCAGATGTTCCGGAAGCTGCATAACTCCTACACGGATGTGATGTGCAACCCCTTCTACAACCCTGGGGACCGCATCCAGTCCAGGTGGGCCGTGCTTCCAGTCTCCTCTCTGTACAAGGCCTCCCTTGCTGAAAAGGCCAGCCTTGGAAGGTCAGGAGCCCTGTCCCCCCGAGGTCCACTTAAAGCAGCAAAACCCTGATCTCTGAACCAGCTCTGACAGATCTCCAGGTACAGAGCAGATGGAAGGAGGGGGCAGAACTTGCCCATTTGGTTTCCCAAGTGAGCCCCCAATTACCTGAGGCCCTCGGGGAGTTAAGCAAAGGCCCTGTTCAGGGAGAAGATCTGCTGTGTCTTCGCCTGAACTGCTTTTCACGTTGAGCTGGGATGGTCAGGAACCTGGATCACGGGTTTTGCGGGTTGCTCCCACATGGACAGACCTGGGGCAGGGCGGTGCAGTGGTGAGAGCACCTGCCTGGCAGGCACGAGGCCCAGGTTCAACCCCCAGTGCCACAGACAAGTAGAGCAACAAGTGAAAATACGCAAGGCTTGAACGAACTTCAGGAAGGCACGCCATCGGGGAGCGCAGGGCTCATGAGCTCACACTCCAGACCTGCTTCCCAGAATCCCTTGTTCCAGAAAGTTCCCAAGAGGCCCTCCTCTCAGCCTCGACCCTGTGTGTCAGGTCCTCCTAGGTCCCAGGTGACAGCAGGCAGGGCAGGGCCAGCACTGTTCTCGTCACTGCTGCCTGCCCACCTGTCTGCGACCTTTGGACCTCCATGCTGTGAGGACCGCCAGGGAGGGCGGTGGGCAGCTGTGGTCTCATTCCTGGTGTCCTGAGCCTGGCCTCACCGAGTTCACTTGCCTGGCCCTGAGCAGCCCTGAGCAGCCCTGAGCATCTGGGGTTGGGGTGGTCGTCTGGTGACCAGCAGAGGGACAGAGGCTTGGAGACCGACTGCCTCTGAATGGCCCATTTCCTGCCTAGGGCCTTCGACAACATGGTGACGTCCATGATGATCCAGGTGTGCTGAGCAGGACTCTGCCCTGAGGAGACGCTGTGCCGAGCTGTTTAGAGACTTCTGTTTCTGTCCTTTCTGTCCCGGGGGCGGGGTGGGCTGGTGCGGGTGCCTCCCCACTAAAGGCCTTTTGAGGTGAGATGCGCTGGGTTCTTCTCTCTCAGCAGAGGGCTCTTGCTGAGTTCCCCTGTAGCATCAGGGGGGGCTGTGGCCACAGCAGGAGGTGCAGGGAAGGGGCAGGGGACAGGAGGTCAGCCTCTGCCTCTCACCTCTGGCTGGGGCCTCCTGTAGGCTGGACGGCCCAGAACCAGCCTCAAGGGTGGAGGCGTGGGTAACTGCCCACACCTTCAGGAGCCCGAAGGGCTCTGGGTGTGGGACTTCTCTCCCCTCCTGGACACCCACATGGACTCTGCTGTGGGCACAATTCCCGACTTGCCCCTGCTTCCTGACCACAGAGCCTTCCCTCCTGCTCCTGCCAAGGTGGTCAGCAGAGGCGTCCAGGCTGCTGCTCCAGCCCCTGGCTTCCCTGAGCCCTCTGCAGCCAGAGGCCACATGGCAACCCTGGCTGTGACCAGGAGGGGGCAGCACCTTCTCATCTGGTGGCTTTTGTCATTCAGTGGCTTGTCTGAGAGGTGAGGGTCTTTTTTTTGGTACTGGGGGTTGAAGCCAGGGCACTTTACCGTAGAGCCACATCCCAGCCCTTTTAAAAAGTTCTTATTTGGAGACAAGGTCGCACTAAGTTGTTGAGGGTCTCGCTCAGTTGCCCAGACTGGCCTTGAACTTGGCCTCCTGAGTTGCTGGGGTTCTTAGTGTGCCCTGTTCCCTGCTGTTCTTTCTTTTTATCTTGGGGTCCTGGAGGTTTAAATGCCTTTAAAGCCAGTGGCTTCCTGAGCCCTGGCGCCCCTCTGAGCCCTGCCCTCCTGCGCATTGTGTCAGGACTCGCAGGGCCCAGGAGGGCCTGCGACGGGTGTGTTGACGGCCCCTCGGCTGCAGTGGTGTGGAGGTGAGCTGCTTCTCCTGGTCTTTGTACTACTCCCACTCAGCAAGAATGGTGCTGATTTTTAAAAAAAATACACGAGAAGAAAGCCCTAGGCCCTGGTCACCGGGGGAACAGGAGGACCTGGAGAGGCCTGGAGGTGCAGTGAGCGATGGCTAACTCTGACGTCCTGGCCCCAGGCTCTCCTGGGGCCTTTGGTCTTCAGCAAGAGGCTTGTGTTTGGAGAGGGAGGACAGGACGGAACGGACGGCAGCCCATGGAGGCACCCTGGTTGGCCTTCAGTGTTGGCTGTGGTCGGGACAAAACAAAGTGCATGTGCCCGACGCCCCTTCTCCTCCCTTCCCAGCAGAACCCCAGCTTTACTGGAGCCTGTTGGCCAGAGACAGCAGTCCCCCGCTCTGGCTCAGCAGGACAGGTCGTCCAGGCTTCGAGAGCTTGCCATTGCAAGAGAGCCGCAGGTTGACAGCTGACAGCTGCAGGTTGCTTGAACTCAGGTTCAATCTGAGCCATGTCCCCAGCCCTATTTAGAGACAGGGTCTCACTGAGTTGCTTGGTGCCTCGTCGTGGCTGAGGCTGGCTTTGAACTCACCATCTCCCCGCCTCAGCCTCCTGAGCTGCTGGGATTCCAGGCGGGCAGCACCACACCTGACAGGAGAGCCACATTTATAAGGGGGTTCAGCTGGCTATGGAGTATCCTTCACCATGTCCTATCTGGAACATTGGTGTGATGGCTGGAGCTCAGATAATCCTTCTAAGGGCATGAGGACAAGATTCATGCTCTGAGGATGGGGATCAGTGCTCACTGGGCCTGGACCTGGCTGGCATGTGGCCCTGGACTGTTTACCTTCAGCTTTTTTCATGTAACAAAACAAAACAGACTCCTCTTGTTCAAGCTGCTGCGTGGGTGTTCTGTCAGGGTGGCCAGACCACTCCTGAGTGTGCTTCATGCGAGGGGTTTTCCCCGCGTTGTTAGGTGGCTCCCCATCTTAAGCTCTGGAAGGCCAGAGTCAGGACTGAGCTGCAGCAGGGGGTCCACTCACTCTGCCCTGAGGCCAGCCCTACCTGAGTGCCACCTGGCGGCTCTCCAGGGCTGCTCCCTCAGCCTCCCTGTTAGAGGCCCACCCTGTGTGGCCAGAGCCACCTCCACGCAGCGGCAGAGCTGGAAGCCATGCTGAGGGGGGCCGTCATCAGCCCCCGCCCCCAGCCTGTGCAGGTCCCCAGGAGTGTGCTGCCTCAGGCCAGAAGACTGGTGGGCACCCAGACGGAAGGTAGCCCCTGGGCCCTGGGCAGGGAGGGTGGGAGGATGGCCGGCCCGAGCCCCCCCACCGAGTGAGCCTGCTGCAGCCCCTCCCCCAGGGGCCCGCGGGCTCCTCTCTTGGCAGGACCTTGACCCTCAGCCTCTGGGGCCCCACCTTCTGGGTGGGCCTGCAGCCCTGAGTCCTCCCTGGAGCCAGGTGTACCTCCCTCCAGGACGGGCCACTTGCAGACTGCACTGCCCATCGGGTGGAGCAGACCCAGGCCAGCTGGACGTCTGACTCACCAGACACAGGGGCCTAAGGAGTCGGAGCTGCGCTAACACGTCCCCCGGGTGGCCTTGAAGCAGCTCCTGCTCTGGCGCTTCCTGGCCCCTAGACTGGGGGGTCACTCCGGCTCTCCCTCTGCCTGTCCCGTCTGGTGTTTCTGGGCTCAGTGTCATGTGTCATTGAATCACTGAACCGAGGGTCGAAAGTCCAGGAGAACCTCAGCTGGAGGCCTTTTTCCCCTGTACCAGGGGTTGAACCCAGGGCGCTTTCCCACTTAGCCACATCTCCAGCCACCCGCCCCCCTGCTTTTTAATTTTGTTTTATTTAGAGACAGGGTCTAAGTTGCTTAGAGCCTCACTAAGTTGCTGGGGCTGGCTTTGAACTCTGATCCTTCTGCCTCGGCCTCCAGAGCCCTGGATCACAGGCCTGCGCTGCTGTGCCCAGCCTGTTTTTGTTTTGAGAGGTAGTCCGAGTTACCCAGGCTGCCTCACATGCCCCATCCTCCTGCCTCAGCCTCTTAAGTAGCGGGTTACAGGTGTGCACGTCATGCTGCACAGAAAGAAAGTCTGAAAGTGTGTTGAAAGGTTTCTGGATTACTCAGGTGTGACGGCCACACCTGTGATCCCAGCTATAACTCTGTCCCAAAAAATAAACAGGACGGGGATTGAGCAGTGGTAAAGTGCCCAAGGCTTAATCCTGTTCAAAAAAGACTTTCCAGGGGCTGGAATGGAGCTGTGCCTCAGTGGTAGAGCGCTTTCCTGCTGCGGGTGAGGCCATGGGTTCGATCCTCAGCACCACATAACAACAAAAGTGAAGGCATTGTGTCCATGTACCACTAAAAATGACCGAAAAAAGAGACAGGACTTTCCAAATGAGTTTACACCGACGGATTTTGGAGGTTGGGACGTGGCCCTGTTTGGGGCACCACTCCCCTTGCTGGAAAGGCCAGCGCTGACCCAAGATTACGAGGGGGCCGTGGGCACAGGTCCCCGGCAGCGAGAGCCTTTCCTGCAGGATGGAAGACCCACTGCCTGGCCCTGCTCCCTGTGGGCTCTGGGCACAGAGGGCCCAAGTGGCAGCTTTCTCAGGACACGGTGCCCAGGGGGTCTCCACTTCTGCTTCCTGACCTGACCAGGTGGACCTAGGCCAGGTGCCTCGAGGGGCCAGTGTGCCCTGGCCCTCAGCCACATCCCACGGCGCCCTCTGGAGTCCGCCCGGAGGAGCACGCCCAGTGAACTAGGAGGCAGGAGACCTGTCGTCAGTGCTTTTAAAATACTCAGATTTAATATAATTTATGCTTTATTCTAAGACACACAGGTTTCTCTTTTTCTTTAAAACTATCGGTTGAAGAACCAAGTGATCCCATCCCAGCCCCAGGGATGCCTGCCCTCCTCTTGCTCCCCACCCAGATCTCCAGAGCCCCAGGCTGCCACCCACTGGCCGACTGTGTAATTGTGGCAGTGGCCGTGGGGTCCAGACCACCCTGGTGGACGGTCCAGCCACAGACCTGGCCATCTGCAACACGTATCCCCAGGGAAACTTGGCTATCCCCCTGACTGCACCCCTCTCAAAACGCTGTGCCTTCAATACGGCGAGAAGCGCGGAGAGGCTCTTCCGTGGGCCCTGTGGGAACAGGAGGCCCACGGTGAGGACACGGGCAGGGAATGAGGGCCTCTTGAGAAGGTCCCCGGGAAGGAGGAGCCTCATCTGGCGGCTGCCATGTGTCCAGATGCCCATCTGCAGGGCAGCCCTGCCATGGACCATGGCCTCACACCAGGGTGCTGCTGAGCCTGGGGAGACCAAGGGGCAGCTCTCCAGTCCGGCAGGGCCCTGCCTCAGCACCCTGGGCAGCCAGGGCCAGGCCTCTGCCAGAGAACTGCTAGCAGCCCGAGTCCCATCACGCGATCTCCAGGCCAACACAGCCCACTCACCAGTGCTGCCCACGAGGTCTGAACCGGGACCGGCACTGGAGGTCACTGCACAGGATGGCTGCGGCCCTGGAGGCCGAGGGCCCCCGCAGGCCCCCACGGTCTGTGGAGCTGATCCCTGGGAAGTTGGTCCTCTTGGGCAGCACCTGGCACCAGAGGCCACATGGGTTCCGGCCCTGTCCCTGCCTCCTCCTGGCCAGGGTGGCCTGGCAGCAGCCCTCAGGCTGGGCCCAGGGCTTGGGGCTCTGAGCTTCTCCGGATGCCCACGTAGGCCTACAGCTCCCTCTTGCACCTGGCTACAGCCGTGGTCACGAGACGTGCCTGGTGCTCACCCTTGCAAAGGGAGGGGAGTGTCTCCTTCAGGCCACACCCAGAAGGTCCAGCTTTGGGAATGAGGGCCTGAGGCTCCTGCCATGCCCCGCCCTGGCCTTGCCCTGCCAGCTTGCCCAAGGCACACAAAGAGGGCTTGGCTGGGACAACTGTGTGTCCTTGGGTAGGTGGCCAGCCTCTCTGTGCCCGTTGGCTCCATTCCAAGGATTCGCGATAAGAAGTGCTCGGCACTGCAGTGCACTGGGTGGCCTAGAGGTGTGCAGGACGCCAGAGACAGGTACCTTGATAACCCGGCCCCGGAAGACACTCTCGTCCAGCTCCATGGCAGCCTGGGCTGAGCTCTTGGTGGCAAACTCTATGTAGGCATAGCTGAGGGCAGCATGGGCACAGTGAGGACCCAGTCTTGCTGCCCACCCAGCCTTGCTGACCCCCCGGCCCTGCCCGAGGCCCTGCACCGACCCCTTGGGGTGTCCCGAGAACTTGTCGCACAGGATGGTGACGCGGTGGACCTGGCCGCAGTGGTGGAAGTGGGCCTCCAGCTCCCTGGCCGTGCCCCCGTAGTCCACCTGCTGTGGCAGGGCAGCACTGTGGGGCTGGGCTTGCACAGGCCCCGCCCCTTGGAGGTCTCCTTGGCTGAGGGCTTGGGAGGACCCCAAGACTGGGCCCCTGGCCGGGGGTCATCGAGGCCCCAGTTCCCAGAGGACCGGAGGACAGGCTGAGAGGGGTTCCCCCGCCCCCCTCGGTGCACCCAGGCTGCGCCCGGGGCCTCGGCTCAGGCGAGGGGCACCAGGCTTGTTAAAGGTGGTAGACCTCACCCGAAGTCCCACGCGGTGGCACTGGGGCGTCCTCATGTGGGGCAGCAGGCCCACCCCATCCTTCCTGGAGGCCAGATATGCCCCCTCCCTCCGTCCCTCCATCTCGTGAGTCCCAGCCACAGAGGACACTAGTGTGACCACCTGCCCACCCTGGGGTCTGCGCCTCCGGGAGGGACGAGCCCTTGCTGCCCTCCCCCACTCACGTTGCCCACGTAGATGGATCTGTGGTCAGCCTCCACCTTCTCCTTGGGGGTCCCAGGGAAGGGGCAGCCTGTGGAGACAAGGCCTCAGGACCAGAAGGCCCCCCACAGTGGGCACCTCCCACCCCTCAGGGAAGGTCGCGCTGCTCGGCGGGGGTCTTGGGGCTCCTACCTGTGGTCCCAGGGCTGCTTAGCAGCTGCCCAGTCCCTGTGCCGTCCTCTTCCCTGGCCCTCCCCTGGATGCTGGGTGGCTCCGGCCGCTGCTTCGCCTGCTCCAGGGCCCATAGCTTCAGCTTGATGGCCTCCAGCTCTTGCAGGCCCTGTCCGCAGTCAACCTGGGAGGGGGACAGCCTGTGGGCCCTTCAGAGGGAGGGCAGCAGTGACCGGCCAGCCCTGGCAGAGGGTCACAGCCCCTTCGGGGCAAACCCTTCTCTGGACAGGATAAACCTCCTCCGAAGCCACCAGCTGGAGGGAAGCTCCTGGGCCCACGGACTCCACCCCAGGCCTCCCCAGCTGGAGGCTGCCTGGGCCCCAGCCCAGAGCTCGCCTCACTGCCGCTTGGCCCAGGCGGTGGGCCCAGCTCTTGGCCACCCGCGGGGTGCTACCTGGTCCCGCCCTGGGCTCTCGGCCGGGCTCCCCGGCTCCAGCAAGGACAGCAAGAAGCTGGCGTCTCTGTCGTCCTCCTCAGCTTCTCCCCACCGCTCCCCCTGCCCACCCCCACCCCCTGACTCCAGAGGGGTCTTCTCAGGCCTGCTGCAGGCCCCCCAGCCCTGGGCCTCGGGGTCTGAGGAGACTGCCTGGAGCCAGGCCTCAGTAGGCGGCGGGAAGAGAGCGTGGCTCAGGAAGGGCCACATGGGCAGGTCGGAGGGCTGGCCGGACTCCTGCTGCGCACGCCCACACCCACCCCTGCCCGGGCCTGGCTTTAAGCCTGCCCCAGGACAGCTGATCCCACTTGCCGCTGAAGAAGGCCTCCCTGGGTGCCCCTCCGGCCTGGGAGGTCAAGGCGCAGGCCCGCCTACCGTCCTCCTCACCTGGCGGCGCCCGGGGCCTGCTGAAGAGCAGCACCTGAGCCCAATCTGGCCCAGCCTGGCCTGGGGGGCTTCTGCAGGCTGCCAGCCACCACCCTCACAGGTGTGCCTCCAGCAGCAGCCGGAGGTGGCCTGGCATGAGCAGGTCACCAACACACACTGCAGGAAGGGCAGCTTCTGGGGACAGTGGCTTGAGGGACTTGAGGGCCGGTCAGGCAGAGCAAGGCCCTGGAGGGTGGGCTGACCCAGGGTGGGGTCCTGGGCCCAGAGGAGAGGCAGGGACCTCTGTTGCAGACCTGCCTACCCCATGGCTCCAGAGCCCCCCACCCCACTTCGAGCCACATTTATCTGGAGCCCCTTGAAGTGAGTAGACCTGGGGGCCATATGGGCGGACCGGGTTACCCTACTTTAACTCGTGCACTTCGGGTGGTCCTGGCCTCCACCAGCAGCTGCCCCCACACCTCACAAAGCCCTGGGCTGCAGCAGGCGTGTGTCCCTGTGTCCACCAGAGTGGCTGCTCTCGAGGCATGCTGTGGCCACAGCTCGCCCTGGCCTGATTCTGGTGGGGCTCTGGCTGCTGCTTCCTGAGCTGCCCTGTGTGCCCCCCTAACCCAGACCCACAGCCCTGCTTCTCTGGGACCCCCCAAGCTGGCGCCTGGGGTCTCTTCCCAGGGCATTCGGGTCAGGGCCGAGGGTGGAGCTGCACGGGGGGACGGGGGCAGGGGGTGGGGATGCAGCCTGGGAAGCGGTCAGCCCAGCCTGCCCCTCCCTCACTGGCCCAGGCCTGTTCTCACCTCCAAAGAGGCTGACCCAAAGCTCCGTCCCACGTAGCCCCTAAGGGAAGGGTTCTCTGGGCAGCCACGGGCCCAGGAGAATGAAGATCTGGGGAACCACCTCCTGCCCTCACCTCCAGACACACTAGTGGGCAGGACCCCAGGGTCCTGCTCCCCTGTCCCGCATCAGTTATTCATGGCAGGTGTCCCCTGTCAAGCCAGAGTGTCTTGGAGCAGTGTCCATGTCCATGCTGAGAATAGGCTGGCTATCCAAGGGCTGGACAAGGACACCCCACCATAGGCTGCACGCCTCCTCTGTTGTGTGGCCCAGATGCCCGTCCACTTCCATGCAGAAGACAGGACACTGCAGGCCGTGTCCACACCAAGACGGCTGGATGTGGCCCAGCCCTGGTCGGACTCTGCTCGGAGCTCAGTGTCTGCAGCCGGAAGAATGTCAACCCTGTGTGTGCTACCCTGAGGTGTGGACACAGCCCAGCGGGCCCCCACCAGCTGCCTGGCCTGGGACAGCCCGCCCACGCCAGCCTTTCAATACCCTCAGAATGCACATGTTCAAATCCCGGCTGAGTGTCAGTTACTGACCCTTCCTCTAGGCCACCAGAGTGCCACAGCCTGGTGCCAGATTCTTGCCTAAGTCAGGACACAAGGTGGCCCCACCCTGGCTCAAGATGGGTGACCGTCCTGCCACATCCTCCTCTGATGGCCGTCTCACACCCAGGCCCAGCAGGCACCCAGTCGGCTGTGGGCAGGTGGCAGGGTGGGGCCCTCAAAGTCCTCGGGGTCATCTCTGGGCCTGCAGTGTCTAGGCCTTCCTGAGGTGTGGGCCTCGAGGCTCCCCGACTTCCAGAGCTGCCCACAGCGCCCTCTTGCCGCACCTCGCCAGCCTCCTCTGTGTCACAGTCCCCCGACGCCCACCCTCTGTCCTCGTGAAGGTGCCGCTTCCCCTGCCTGCACAGAGACCCCCACTCTGTGCCTGGTGAGTGAGCACGTGACCTGGGGCCCAGGAGGGGCATAGCCGCCAGACAGACCCAGGACAGGTGGGGGAGCTGGGGCAGGCAGCAGGACCCAGGGACCGAGGGACGCAGAGCGGGCGCGGCTTTTAGAGGAAACCCACACTCCCCAACCGGCAGCACCCGGGTCTGCGCCCCAGCAGCTGTGGCCACGCCCTGGCCAGGCCTGGTGCAGGGGTGAGGGGCTGCTGGCCTGGGCCGGAGGGGGCAGGTGTGGTGCCTGCCTCTTGGCAGCTAGAGAGCGGTGGCATTTGGTCCATGGTGGATTCCCTCACCCCGGTCTGGGGGCTCTGCCGAGCCCGCTGGATGGAAGGCCGTGAGATGGAGTCTTCTGGAAGCACTGGCCCTGTCTGTGGGGTGTCCAGCGCAGGCCCAACCTTCCCTTCCCCCCTCAGCACAACAGACCACCGTCCAGCCCTTGTTTCAGACCAGCCCTGGTGGTGGAGCCTGGGAGGCAGGGCAGGGAGGTGCTGGCAGGGGACCTGCGTCTGGCCCGAGGTCCCAGAGAATACCACCTGGTACCCAGTTCCACCACCTGGTACCCAGTACCACCACGCCAAGTCAGCAGGCAGCCCAGGAGGACTGAGCCTGGGCCAGCCGGGACCCAGCAGAGCAGATGGGAGCATCCCAGGGCTAGGGTCAGGCAAGGGACACATAAGTGCCCTGTCCCCTGGGCTCACCCTCTGCTCCTGGGCACCCTCCTCTGAGCACTGGCCCTGAAGAGAGGAGGGAAAGGGCGCCCAGCCAGCGGTGAGGCCTCGTGGGGCAATGTGCTTACCCTGACGGCTGGCGCCCAGCCCAGCGAGACTGGGCACCAACTCCCAACACGTGCCCCGCGCCCTGCCACACTCTGCCAGCAGGCCCGGGTGGGTCAGGGTGACCACCGAACCTCGGCCCAGGCTGCCCACCCCCTGCAGCAGATGCTCACCTGCCCCTGCAGTGACAAGATGGCAGGCGGGGCACTGGGGCTGTGCTCACAGGCAGCGTCCCTCGGGGCAGCCTGAGGGCCCAGGACAGGAGGATCCACAGAGTCCCTGGGCTCTGGGACACTGAGGAAGTGGGGACACTGCTCTGGATGCAGTGGAGGGCCCTCTGCCTGGGGGACTACAGGACACAGGACAGGTATGGGGTGTGCAAGGCCATGGGCACCAGGACCAGAGTGGGTGGAGGGGGCCAAGGTGGGGTAGAGGATGGGCAGACGGACAGAGAGGGGCAAAGCATAGGAGGGACAGGGATGGGCAGGAGCGGGTGGGTGGAGAGAGGAGGGTATGTGGATAGATGAACAGATGGGTGGTGGACAGGAGGGTGGATGGACAGATGGACATAGGGGTAAAAGGTTGGATGGACAGAGGAGGGTGGACAGATGGTTGTGTAGATGGATGGACAGGTGGGCAGTGATGGGTGGACAGGCAGGTGACCGAGTGGACCAGAGAGACAAGATGAGGAGTGCGTCAGTGGCCGCATCTGGGCTGGGCAGTGGGCAGAGCAGGGACAGATGAGGCCAGAAACACAGCTGTGGTGTCAGCCTGAGGGTCCATTTGGAAAAGCTCACACCAGGGAAATCTGGGGCCCAACCTAGTCCCTGTCCACTGTGGCTTGGGTGGACCCCCTGCCCTCCAGCCCCAGCTGTCCCTGAGCTCAGGGACAGTGCTGATGGACGTGGGGACTAATGGGGGGCCCACTCCTTGCCCTGCACAGCCCTGGCAGGCAGTGGGGCTGGGGTGTGGTCCAGCCTGTCCCACCCACCACCATGGCCACGCAAGGAATGGGGAGGCCCACGGGACGCAGCCAGGGTCCTGGGCAGGGCAAGGAGATGAGGGCGGGAGAGGCAAGGGAAGCACACCAAGGTCTCTTTCTAGAAGGGCAGGGGCAGCCTCTGACCCCCGTCTGCCTGTCCCTGGCCGGGCCTCAGGCCGGGATCTCTGGCGCCACCTGTCTGCTGTGATGGTCTCCCCTGCGAGCTTTGGCCCTGGCACAGGAGGTGAAGCTGCCATCCTGGTTGGGCGCACGGTGTTCATTGTCACCCATGAGGCAAGGGACACATAAGTGCCCTGTTCCCTTGGCCACCGCTCTGTGCTTGGTTCTGCTGCGGGGTCTTTGGCTGGGTGGATCCTGAACACAGTGGATCCTGAACACAGTGGCCCCAGTAATACTGGCCCCAGGGGCCCTGCCTTCCTCACCGCTCCCCGACTTCAGGTGGCTCGGGAGCCCCGCAGCACAGCACCGCCACCTGCGCTTGGTCTTGGTTTCTGGGTCCCTGGTCAGGCTCCTTACACACGCAGGACTTGCTTTGGGCAAGTGGCATTTAACAGTCGGCCTGAGGGGCAGCTCTTCCCAGCTGGCCCCTGGAGGCTGGTCTGGCTGGGTGCAGCAGCTGGCCCCACCTCTCTGTCCCGCTGGTCCCGGGAGCAGGAGGTACTTACAGACAGAGCAAGGTAAAACCGCAGGTGAGCGCTCACCCACACCGCCTGGGTCTGCTGCCCTGCCCCAGAGCTGCCCAGTCCTGGCCCAGGGACACGGGACCCAGGAGGGCTGCGCTGGTGCTCCTCACCCAGAGCCCACCTCGCCAGCCAGCAAGCCCCTCTTCCTCCCGGAACATGGCGTCCCCCCACCGAGCTTCGGCCTTTTGGGCAGTGGGCTGCTGGCCGGGCACCAGCAAGACGCAGCACTAGGGGCATAGGTGGGGAGGGAGGTGCCCCCCCGGGGAGGCAGGGCCCTCTGTGGGCATGGACATGGGCACCTCCTCTGTGCCTGAGCCGAGGCTGGATGCGAGACCAGGCTGCGTGCCCTGCCATGGAAGCAGACCCAGGCCCTGGCTCTCTGAATCCCACAGAAAGCAATCCTCCCCCAGGGCAAGGGCCCGGAACCTTCCGGAGGACACAGGAGCCAGGCGGCTGTGCCAGGCTGGGTTCTGCAGGCCCTGGCTGGGATCGTCTCCTAACTCAGGGCAGACTCCATGACAGCCGGGAACCCGCGCCGCAACCGCGCTCCCCAGGGCCGCATGCAGGACCCGAGAACCCGGTCCTAAGCCATGTGCTTCCCAGGTTTCTCTCAATTCTTTATTTGGCAAACCTCTCTTCTCATCACCACCATCGCAGACACCATTTTTGGACCTCTGCGAAAACCAAGTACATTCACATTCATGCGCACTGTGCTTCAGGTAGGGCCCCCGGACGCGGTCAGAGGCTGGCCACCGCGTATTGCACTTGTCCTTGGCGCTTTTCACAGCGATGCACAACAGTGTGGGTGGTAGTTGGCTCTGCCCTCCCACTCAGTGTGGCAGGGACTGGCCGTCCTTCCTTTCCTCCTTGAGTGGTGGACACCATGGGGTGGAGGGCAGGCGAGGGCTGGGATGGCCAGGGTGCCCAGAACGAGGGTGGAACTCAGGGCTATGTACATCTGAGTCTCAGGGAGGGCAGGGCAGGGGGCTTTTTTTTATTTCTGCAAAAGTTTGGGAGAAAGAGTAGCTGCAGGGAGCCACGGGCGGTGGCGTTGGGGCTCCATGGAGGTGGGACGGGCGGGAGCGGAGGTAGAGGAGGAGACCAGAGCGGGTTCTCAGGAGCAGTATCTCCTCTTGCTTTGAAACGCAGTCAAGAGTCAACCCAAAAGATCGACACAGCGTTGTTTCGGGGTTCTCTCTCTCTGGGGAGAACACTCTAGCACTTTCTGCTCACAGGTGGAAAATGAAATGTGAAGTGTGACAGAGGCGTGGGGACAGAGCGGTGTCCTGCTTGCCCCTGGGGATGACAGCGCAGGGCGGAGCACACAGGTCACGGGCTCCGGCTCAGCATGCCTGCCCAGGGCCGCCAGCTCAAGAAGACCCCAGGGCGTGCCAGAACCCACTGTCCCAAGACCTCCAAACAAAACCAAGACTGAAACCAGAGACCAGCACCCCAACGAGCCCAAGAGGACGGAGCCAGCGCTGTGGCAGTGGCAGACGCTGGGTTTGGACGTGGTGCCTTCTGGGCTCCTCTGCAGCGAGGTGAGTGCGGTATCCTTGGCTGGCTAGCTGGCAAGGTAGTTAGCGGGTCTGCTTCCTTCGCCTTTTTAAAAGACTTTTTGGATTTTTACTTAAAGCCAAAGAGTTTGACATTAAAGGAAGAAAAAAACCTGAAACTGAAAACACTTCTCGAGTGGACGCTGGACTCCCACCAATCCTGGGCACCTGTCGGCCGCAGGGAGGCCGAGTGCACGGAGTCCAGGTCTGGGGCTACAAAATCACAGTTTTATTCCCTTTTTAACAAGGAGGGGGACCCCCACCTTCCTTGTCCCTTTCTGAGTAGCTCTTTTGCCGACAAAACCCCTCAAAATTCTTTGCTGGAAACGCCAGCCCCGTGAGACTTCCAGTGTAGAGAAGGCGGTGGACCGTGAAGACGGCCGCCTGCGGAGGGACGCGCGGCCACTCCCGCGGGTGCTGCGGCGTGGGTCGGTGGTGGAGGCGAGGTCGTGGGCCGCGGCCGAGCTGCCCGTGGCTGCGAGGCTGGCGGGTGGACTTTCTCGGTCCTGTTTTCTTTTGGAGACAAGCAGTAGCAGCAGTGACTCCAACCAGATGCCCTGTGGGGCCAGGTGGGTGGTGGGCGCGGCCTCCAGTGAGCCGGCCGGTGGGCGGGGCATGGGGTCCAGGTGCTGGCCAGGCCTGGGAGGGGTCAGCGGGGCACTGCGGTGTCCAGGGGGCCGGGCGGGCCCGGAGAGCCGGAGCGGGAGGGCCCGGCAGAGCCGGCCTCGCTGGGGCTGGCCGTGGTGCTGGGCTGCGCGGGCAGTGGGTCGGCCACAGCGGCCGCGGGTCCCTGCAGGCCCTGGCCGCACACATGGTGGTGCTTCTCCCAGTCCCTGTGCTGGCAGAAAGACCCGCAGTAGCGCGCCACGTTGCAGCCACTGCATGTCTCGCTGGCCTTGCGCCCGCAGTTCCAGCAGCTCTGGGTGGGAGGGGCAGAGGGCACAGTCAGCCTGGCCAGACCCGCTGCCCAGCTCCCGCCCGGTGCGGCCATCCACGGTGCTCAGGCTGGCCGGGGAGGGTGGCGTGTTCCCCCTGCCTGCTGTGAGACAGGAGGGAACTGCCTGGAGGCCAACGTCCACTCTGCCGCTGGCCTCCACAGCCTCTGGGGCCACACCACCGCCTGCGGTCCCAGCTCACATGGCTCTGGCCACGCTGCCTTCCACCAGATGGCTGCACGGCCCCCACTGACTCCCTGCAGGTCTGCTGTACCCACTGAACCAAGGAGCCCCTGAAGGGCCACACACTGCCCACGTGGTTCTCCCCAGGACACCTCTGTGAGGGCTTCGCTCTCTGTCTCACCTGCTTCTACGCCATGTCCCCTCTGACCCCCCGCCTCGCCCAGCACAAGCCCAGGCAGGTCTGGGGGTCTGTCCTTCAACAAAGGGCATCCCCAGGGCCCCCTGGAGAGGGCTGTTCCTCTCCCTGATGTTCTGTTGACCAAGTTCTTGGGCAAGGAGGAAATGGGCCGCAGACTGTGCCCAGCACGTGGTCATCCAGGTGCACAGGACCCTCTGGCCTTCCTGCTCACGTAGCCCCTGGTGCCCACAGGTCTCCTCAAACCTTCTGCTTTCACAGCTCAGAGAAGAACCTACGCTCTGGTGTCAGCGACCCAGGGTCAGACAATGGCCCCTCACAGGCCAGGGCCTTAGCCGGCCACCTACCCTTGGACGAGTTTCTGTATCTGCATGATGAAGAGGGCCTCAGGGCACCTCACCAGGCTGTGTGGGCAGCAGGCTGTGTGCCTACTGCAGCCACCTGGGATGGCCACTGGATGGGGACCTGGGTTACAGAGCTGTTGGGTTCCAGCCACACTTGGCCCACCCCAAGTCTCACCGTCAACCCCAGTGGACCCAGAGACCCAGTGCGGGGCCTAGGAGCGGCCAGTGGCCCTACCTCGCTGGAGTCCTCCTGCTGGTTGACCACGGTGAGGGCGTCCTCGGAGGCCTGCCGCTTGGCCTCGGCTAGGGCTCGCTCCATCTTGGCGCGCTCTGTGCTGATGAGCTCGTGGGCTTTGCGCTCCGCGTCCGACACGGCCCTCTGTAGCTCCGACATGGCCTGGCGCTTCACCTCGTTCACAGCCTCTTCTGCAGGACACGGAGGCCAGGCTGGGGTTAACAGGGCTCCGGGCCTCCCCCACAACGGAAGCCAGGGCCACGTACACGCACACACGGGCACAAGTGTGTGACCTAACACGTGTGTACGGGCAGGGGCCTGAGGGACCGCGGGGCGGGTTGAGCTCTGACCACCACTCCACCTGTAGTGGTCTTCACGCTGGTGTGTGAGGGCCAGGCCCACGGGGAACCCACACACCACACTGGCCCAGGCCCCTCTCCAGCAGAGACCTCAGGCCACCTGGAACCTACGCCGGCTGCCTGGCCCTACGGTGGAGCTGCGGCACAGGGCTGAGGCTGCGGCCCACGTCCAGAGTCCACTGGTGACTTGTGCCATTCAGTTCCGTGGTGACACTCCTGCCCTCCGCAAGCGCCTGCTAAACACCCCAGGGGCTGAGGCCTGCCTCAGTTTCCCCGAGGCCTGCTGTCCCTGCAGCGTGGTGTGAGCGGGGCTGCTGAGAGTGTCCCGTGGGGTCAGGGTGGGACCAGTGGTGTTCCCTCCTCTGGTAGCCAGGCACCGCGAACCTCCCACCCCAGCCTCTACGTGGGGATTGCTGGCTGCTGGCAGGGCCTGAGCCCTGGTCTGAGTGACATGAGGACCTCATCACCACACAGCTCCACATGGACCTCAGCAAGGCGCTCACCAAGCCCTGCCCGGCGGACAGCTGAGGTGACGGGGCTGGGCCAAGCCAACCAAGAGCCACAGCCTCCTACTAGGCAGGGGGTGTCCAAGCCAGGTCCCTGGCCACAGCCCACCCCTCATCTCCGACTCTTGGCGGGGGCCCTCCCTCCTCTGTGCCTTCAAGACCCGAGGATCCCGTCTTCCTCGTGTTTCACACTGAATCCCGCCTGCTCCCATCTCCTGGGAACCACTGCTGCCCAGCAGGCACGGGTCTCTCGCCACCCTCAGATCGTGCTGGGCTGTTTCCCGCCGTGCCAGCGTATGTTCCCACATCCTCCCCTGCTCAACACGGTGCCCAGCAGGCTGCGTGGACTCTGAGTGCTGTATCGCACAACATCTGAGCGTGTGCACAGCAGGATGTGCAGAGTCCCTGGGCTTCGCTGGGGAAGCCCAGCTGAGACCCTAGGTGCCTTTGGGCACCCCTCACTGCCGGGCCTGTGAGGGGCTCCCACAGCTGTCCCGGGGTCTGTCCTGCATCTATACTCACCGGCTCTCCTCCAGATCTCCTCTGGCATGTAGCCAGAGAGGGTCCGAGGTATGAACTCCCGGTGGACATCTGAAAAAGATGCGGCCTGAGGTCAGCTCCTCCTTCACACTGCCCAGGCCCCAGGAAGTGCTTTTCACTGGCAAGGGATCCCCAGGTGCCCAGAGGTGGAGACCCTGCCCTGGCATGGGGGGCAGGAAGGTGGACCTGGGTTCAGGCTGGGGGCTGGGCACATCCTGGGCCCTTCGTGGTTTTGCAGAGTCCCCTGGGGGTCCCAGTCTCCCCACAGAGCCGGTGGCGTCTTTGTGCAAAGCGGAGAAGGCACCTCCTTTCCAGGGAGACTGTTTTATCCTGGCCTGTCCCCCAGGCCAGCCCGGTCCTCCTCAGTGCACACCTGGCTGAGACGCCTCGGGGCTGGCGGAGCTGTTGAGGGGGCGGGTGGCAGCGGGTGTGGGGCCCTTTTTCACATCCTCCGTGTCACTGAAGCGCCGAATCCAGTGGTGGAGCTCCTCCCGGTCGGCCTCCTGGCACCTGCGCAGCACCGTGAGTGACCGCCGTGTCTTCTCCACCATGTCCATGATGCAGTTCAGGAGCTGGGTGGACAGGGCGGGCTTCAGCATCTTGGAGCCTGGGGGCAGCCAGACACGTCCTGCCCTGCAGGGTTGGCTGGTGGAGACCCGACTCCATGGAGCAGAGCGGCTGGGCAGGGCGGGCTGGGGCTGGCCCTAGGCGGGGGTCCTCATTACCATGGGCATCAGGCTGCATGGGAGTGGGGACTGGATGCTTGCCTCGGGACTGCCTTTCCTTCTCAGACCAGGCACGGGGGAGGGGACAGTCTCAGGGCCCACAGGTGATCTGAGGAGCAGGACCCCTGGGCCACTTCCCACCACCAGGAGGCCCCACAGGACTTTCCCCAACGTCCTGCAAGGTTCAGGAGGCCCTGGAGAGCTGGGCAGGAAGTGGCGGGAGGGCTCCCTGTTCCTCCAACAGTGCCTGGCCGGCTGCAGCCCACCAGGGCACACATGAAGGTGGCCAGAAGGGCAGGGTGGGCCCAGGCAGGGCGCTGGGCCCAGCGGAGCCACGCTCAGCGCAGCTGCCCCCACCGGCCCCACAGCCCGCTGGGCACTCACGTTGTTGAGGTGCTTCCACTCCTCGGCCCACTCGCGCTCCGTGAGCCTGTGGTCAATCACTTCCTCCTGCCGCGGGCCGGGCGCCCCTGCGGGAGGGCAAGCGCCAGCTCAGGCCCCGCCCACCCCCCCCCACTCCACCAAGCCCCGCCCCTCTCCCAGCCCCGCCCCTGCCCCTAAAGCCACCCTGCTCCTCCGAGGACACCCATCCCCCCCCCCCAACCGCACCGGCCCTGCTCTCGGCCCCTCCCATGGGCTGTGCCCAAGTGGAACCGGGAGCCCTGGACCCCGATCCTTTGCACACTGACCCCCCAGTGCCCCAACCCCCATTGGTGAGGAAACAGCTCAACAATTGGGAAGAGGAGACAAATCTGTTCCTGGCCCTGGCCTAGCTGTGTCCACTCCCCCTCTGCCTCCTTGCTGCCCGCCCTGGACCCACAGCTTCTCCAGACCTGACTGTGAAGGGCCTGGGGCTGGCCCTGAGAGTGTGCTGTGGCCTCCTCTCACAGTGGTCTGCACTCCTGTGCATTCCCCAAAGCCAGGTCACGGCCCTCTGCAGTGTACCCAGAATTCCTGTCCCAAGTGCCTTGTGGTATTAGGTAAGGTGACTGTCTACTCTAGGTCCTCCCCGCAGGCTGCGTGTGCCCAGGGCTGAGCTCTGGCCTGGTGCTCAGTCCTATCCACTGGGGCATGGATGAGCCAGCCCAGATGTCCCAGCCAGCTCTGCAGCAGGTGGTGGGGCTGAGAAGCCCATTCCCCGAGGGACCTGGGTCCTCATCTGGCTGCCCACGCCGCAGTCAGTCCACCCTGCCTACCTCCTGGGGTGAGAAGAGACTTCAGAGACATATGCCTGGGAAGCAGGCTGGGAAGCGGGGGTCCTGTGGGCCACTGGGTGGCGCAGGGCTGCGTGTCACATGCCTCAGCCCTTGCCCATGCTTAGCCCTGGAGGCCGGTCATCCTTGGAGGCTGGTCAAGGGGCTGTGTTGGCCCAGACACAAGTCAGGGAGGGGAGGCGGCAGGTATGGCCCAGGGTTGGCCAGCTGCAGTGAGCCCTCAGTCCTGGCCAGTGAGGCGGCAGGGGCGATGGAGGCAGGTGCTGAGTCTCTAAGACACAGGGAGGTCCAGCATCTGGTCCTCCTGTGAAATGCCTCCAATCCTGCCCTATCACGTCCCTGTCTGTGCCGCGTGGCCCAGAGTCAGTCTATGCTTCCGAGGCCTCTTTTGGGGCCACCTTTGGTCCCTAAAGATCTCCTAGGTCACTGGATCCCAAAGGCCTCCCTCAAATTACAGAAGGGCTTGGGAGGTGGCGGCTGGAGCTTGCTCTCCACCAGGCTCCTGGCCGCCGGCAGAGCTGGGGCCCGTGCCAGACCCCAACCAAAACAGTGGCTGAGCTCTCTGCAGCAGCTGGAGTTTATTTTTGCATTAGCAGAAGCCGGTGGGAATCAGCACCTGCCTGACCCGCCACAGAGAGCCAGGAGCCGTCACCTGCTGCCTGGGCCCAGGCCCCGCATGCCTGCAGGGTGGGGTGGGAGTCAGCCTCCTACAGGAGGGGCTTCCTGGGCCCTATCTGGGACTGTCCGGGCCCTGGGACCCTGGGCCGGCTGCTCCTGGGCTCCTTCACCAGCACACACAGGGGCCGTGTGCGGAGCGAGGCCAGGCAGGTGTGGCCACGAGACCTCGGCCGTGTCACCTGCGCTCTCTGGGCCTCGGTCTCCTGTCTGTGGTGTGGGTGTGCAGGAGAGGACGCCAGCCCCGTAGGGTGTGGTCCATGCCAGCTGCTGTCCCTGTCACCCGCTGGGCCTCAGAGCACACGCTGCCTGGGCCTGCGGTAATGCCCCGGTCCTCCCGTGACTCCTGCTCAGCCCGAGTGGCAGAGGAGGACCTGAGGCCCAGCGAGGCTGCGTGCCCGAGGGTGCGCTGTGGGGAATCACCGATGGGGTCAAGAACTGGGCAGCTCCTGGTCAGAGGCTGCCCAGCCTAGATGGGTGCCAGGCCCTCAGGGTGGTGACCTTGCAGCCCCAGTGGGTTCCCCATGGGTGCATGAGGCCCTCCTGGGCCTCCAGGGTGCAAGCTGCCCTCCAAGGCAGTAGGAGGAAAGACGCACTCCTGGCCCCCCGGGGTGTGGCCGGCCGTCCCCCTACCCACTGCTCCCTGGACCCGGCCACGCCCAGGTGCAGGTGGTGGTAGGTACAGCGTGTACTTGGGCACTCGCAGCCTGCTCAAGCACCCGACCAGCCCCAGCACGCTGCTCACCCAGCTGCCGGTGGCGCTCTCGGGTGTCGGGGTGGCGGTAGGAGTCGCGGAAGTGGTGGGCCATGGCCATGTCCTCCAGGCGGAAGTGCTGGGGCGGGGGTGGGGTGGGGTGGGGCAGCCCGTTGCTGGGGCTGTAGCGCTGGGCAGGGCTCAGGGTGCACGGCCGTTTGCTGAGGTGGTCAGGGTGCAGGGAGTCACGGTCTGACCCGTTCTCTTTGGTCCTGGCCAGAAGAGCAGGTGGAGGGCAGTGTTATGGGCCGCCAGCCAAGGATGGAGGTCCCGTCAGTGCGCAGGGACCCGGGGGTCAGAGAGGAAGGGGGTGCAAGGGAGTCAAGTGGTACCTCCTTCTCCCCTGGTGGGCGGCCCCCGGGCTCCCCAAACCAGAAGCCCAACCCCCTGTCAGGGGACTGGGCAGACAGGAAGGCCCAGTGACCAGCAGCCCCCAGGAACGTGGACATGTGCCTCTGGAGGCCAGCGGAGGGGGCCCAGCCCAGCCGCCTGGATCCGGACCCCTCGGGCTATACATTTGGCACCAAGGGAGAGTGCCAGGAAATATCTGGGGACAGACGTCCTCCTGGGGCTCCCAGGGGCATCTGGGTCCAGCCCGGCAGGGCAGGTTGCTAGCAGGGCAGGTGAGCTGCCCGCCCGCCTCGGTGGAGCCTGCGGCGGGGGCTGCTGGCCAGGCAGGGCCCGAGGCAGGAGGGCCCTGTGCCCCCTCCTGGCCCGGAGCCGCGGTACCTGTCGGGCGTCCTCCTCTTGCCGTTCTCGTTGACCTCCAGCAGGGGCTCGGAGGAGTCCACGGGGGAGGGGGCGCTGGTGCCCAGCAGCAGCTGCTCGTGCTGGGCCAGGTACTGGGCGGGCGTCTGCTTGGCCAGGCGGGCACAGTGCAGGAGCTCCCGCTGCAGCAGAGGCAGGTTCGCCTGGGGGGCGGGCGGGAGCGGCTTGGCCGGCTGCGCAGAGCCCGGCGCCCGCTGGGCTCGGGGACTTCCCAGGGAGGGGAGGAGGACAGCGGGCAGGTCCTGCCCGGGGCACACAGTGACAGGTGGTGCCTGAGACCCCAGCCCAGATCCTGGACGCCCAGGCAAAGCTTTCTCCTGTCACCTCCCCCCCTGGGGACATCTGGAGGCAGAGGGAGGGTGCCTGCACCCCATCTTAGTGGTCACCACCCCATCCCCAGCACTGAGGGGAGATTCAAGGCTCAGAGACTGGGAGCCACCAGCCCAGCACACACAGCAACTGTAAAGGGGGGTTGAGAGCAGAGCCCAAGTGGGGGGTGCCCGGGGTCTCCACTGGCCCCACTACGCTGGTGGGCAGCCCGCAGCTCCTGCCCTCTGAAGTCCAGGCTCAGCCTGAAACAAAGACTGGTGCTGGGACCGGCCACCAGTGTGCTTCCTGCCACCGCAAAGCTCTGGGCACCTGGCGCTGGCCCCTGTCCTGTGATCCCCCTGCCATCAGTGACATTGCGGCCACCAAGCAGGGAACAGGACTTGGCAGAACCACTTCTAACATTCTTTGCCAGACACCGTGCGCCTCCGGGCTCCGGGCTCCAGGAGAGCGCTGCTGGGCCCTGGCCGGGCTCCTCCGTGCTTCCCAGGCTCCCCGAGCCACTAGGGGTGGGGCGGGCAGGCTGCGCCCTACCACAGGCTGGACGGGGCCCAGCGGCAGGCCGCTTGGGAGAGCCGGCCACTCTGAGTGCTTGTAAATAAATACGCTCCCAGCTTTCTCCTGCGCACGGAGCCTCCAGCCCCCTGCGCGTGTCCACGGCCGCCCAGCAGTGGCGCACCTTGTCCAGCTGCATTAGCTGCTGGGCCTGTTCTGTATTTGCATAGCTGGACGGGGCCAGCACCACCTGCCGAGCATGTCAGAGTTGTGAGCTGGGACCTGGGTCCGTCCAGGAGAGCCAAGAAGCCCATGTCCCCCTCCCGTGGCCTCCCCTTGGCCAGCGTACAGGGTGGGAGAGGCAGGAGTACTGTGGTCACTGTTAGGGTTGGGGACATCTGGATTGCGGGCCAGGTGGGGCCAGCCAGCAGCGGCCTTGGGTGGAGGCTGGGGGGCAGGTCTCTGGCCTCTGGAAAGCCCCCATCTGGCCACACGGGGGAGGGTCCCGAAAAGCTGGAGGGTCTGATGCACAACAGCTCTGGGCGGCGGGATAAGGCCACCGCTGGCCCAGCCCCGTGGGGGGCAGTGTCCCCACCTGTCCCCAGGAGCCCAGGACTTGAGGGAGACATCACTCTGAGGCTGGCCGACCCGAGCTGGTCACAACACCCTGGTGTCTGATGCTACAGGAAGTCCAGGCCGCCCTCCTCACCCCCGCAAAGGTGACCCGAAGGGAGGGACCCTGAGCATCAGAGAGCCCCCGACCCCGTCTCTGTCTCTGCTGAGGACTGAGGGTGTGCTCTGAGGACGGCCCCCGGCTCAGCCACGAGGGGCTGTGTGGTCTTGGGTAGTCACTTAACCTCTCTGATTTCTGCCTCACCTGCCAACCGTGGCTGCACAATTCCCCATGTGTCAGTTTCCTGAAAGCCCTGGTCCGTCAGCTTCGTCCTTCCTATCACCCAGAGGAGCCCGTGGCTCCAGGCAGGACCCAGACGGGTGCCTCCCGGGCAGCATGAATACCACTGGGCAGGACGGTGGGGCCGTGAGAGTTGAGGAAGGCTCTGCAGCTGCCCATGGCCCACTTCAGACAGAGCCCAACCTGAGGGGCAGCTGGGTTCCGGGTCCAGCCTCAGCAGGCCAGACTCCCACCGAGCTCTGGTCACAAGCAGTGGGGACAAGGGCTGCTCCCAAGGGGGACCACGGGTCAGGGCTCTGCTGAGCCTGGTCAGCAGGCCCTGGAGGCTCCGGCCTCCCTCAGGAGCTCCCTGGGGTTGGGTGGCTTCGGGACAGTTGGTAGGCAGGGACCTGGGGTGGGCTGCCTGGCCCTCACGATACCGAGAGCCCAGAGGGGAAACTGAGGCCCAGGGTCCCTCCTGGGGGCAGTGCTGCCTGCCCCTGCTGGGGTACCCTGCTGGCGTGGCTGGGTGGACGCTGGCACTGACTGGGCTGGGGGCAGGCTGCATGCCTGGTGGGTAGTGAGGATGCCGGACGCTCTGCCCTGCACCCAGGGTAAACAGGGCAGGGACACTGTGGGGCATGGGCCACCAAGGTTGGACCTGACGTCCCACAGGGGATGGTGGAGTGAGCAGTCGGGGAACGGGGGGTCCAGGGATCCCCGTGATGGCCAGATGGTGCCAGCTGCTCCAGCCCAGCAGGGTGTGGGCGCCTAGGGAGGGAGTGGATGTGGGTGGACGGTGTCCCTGGAGAGCAGGGGCTGCCAGAGAAGCCCCGTGGTGGCTGTGGGGACGAGGGGCTGGACAGGCCAGGCTCGAGTGTGGCTCCCTGTCCTGGGGGCCTCGGGCCTCGGTCGTCTTTGCTAATGGGGAGCGGGGGGGGGTGTGCCTCCCTCTCAGGGGCGTGGGCGTCAGTGACGAGCTGGACGTCACCCCCACCTCAGGGAAGCAGAGTCCCCAGCACTGCTGCCCGGCCAGGCCGCACGTGCACAGGGAGGGGCGTCCCTCCTGCCTCCCAGGCCTGGGGGTGCCTTTCTCGCCAAAGAAGCCAAGGGCAGAGCGAGGGGCCCAGGGGCCACGGTGGGGCCAGGCGGCTCGTCAGAGGACTGATCACCGGGCTCGGCAGGAAGGCTGCGGGGCCACACGGGGAGCCTCGGGGAAGCACTGACCCGCAGGGGCCGCAGTGACCCCTGGTCCCAGTCCCCAGCCTGCTGTCCGCATCCTGGTGCACATGGACCACCAGCACCTTTACAACTAGCACCGTGTGACTCCATGGGGCGGGGCTGGGGCCCAAGCTGCCCCCGCGCCAGTGGACAGGCCCCCGTGCTGGGCTTCTGCACTTCCCTGACAGCTCTCCCGCTGCCCAGCTGCCCGCCACATGTCACGGCTTCCCTGATCTCTCCATGTCCCACCTCCCCTGTTCCTGGACACTGGCCCTGCTCCAGGGCCATTGCCCATTCCGTTCTTCCACCTGGAGGACTCTGCTGCCTACGGCCCCTCCCCTGGGACTTCCAGGCCTTTCCTGCTGTTCATCTCCACGCTCTCCAGCCACAGCTGATGGTGGCCAGGTGCTGTGCCGGGGACTGGCCAAGCAGGAGCTCTGTCTCCGAGGGCCAGTTTGATAAGTGACCAGTTGGGTCTGGAAACTAGTTTGCAGCCTTAACTAGCAGAAATCAGCCCTGGCAGCTCTGTCCCCCAGGGTGGCCTCGCGGGCTGGGCAGCGGGTGGCAGGTCCGTCTCACCTTCAGGAAGGGGATGACGAAGGGCCGCAGGGGGAAGTTGGTGGCCTCCTGGAGCTTGGCGTGGAACTCCTCGATGGTCAGCGTCGAGTTCTGTGGGGGACGCGCCTGGCTGAGCGCGGCCGCCCTGAGCCGCCGTCCGGCCACGCCCAGCGAGGGCAGCCCCGGGACACCATCGCCCTCCCGGGCGCCCAGCCACTCACCACCAGCCCCAGCACCAGCGTGCGCACGCGGTCCCCGATCTCCGGGGAGATGTCGCTGCCGAACTGCTGCAAGGTGGTGAGGAACCGCTTGAGCTTGCTGAGCTGCCGGGCCCCGCAGGCCGGGGGCAGGTGCTGCGTGGACAGGGAGGCCGTGGACGAGGTGGCCGGGCCATTGCTGAAGCCGTTGGGCGTCGACGGGCTGCCGTGGATGGCCGTGGGCGAGTGGCTACTGCCGTTCATCACTGTGGGGGAAGGGGGTGAGGCCAGGCAGGCTGTGACACCTGGAAGTGGTGACGAGGCTGGCGACAGCAGCAGAGCCCTGGCACGAGGCGTCCAGCCTCACGGCCACCTGCAGGCTGCTCGCACCCCTTACAGGTGTGGACAGCGGTCGTGGGGCCAGGCCTTCAGCCAGTAGGGATGTGTGCCCATGGCGGCCTGGGTGCCCACCACGGGCAGCAGGAGCGTCGCCACCCTGCGGTCACTGGCTCGCTCCTTGCCCAGGGGCGGAGGGCCTCCAGGAGCGAGAAGGACCTGCCACAGCCCACTCCGACCACCACAGCCCACTCCCACCACCACAGCCCACGCCGTGTCCTCACACTTGCTTCTCAGGTGCCCTGCCTGAACAAGGCCGTCGCCCAGTGGTAAGTGACCAATTGGGTCTGGAAACTAGTTTGCAGCCTTAACTAGTAGGAATCAGCCCTGGCGGCACTGTCCCCCCAGGGTGGCCGAGAATGGGACAGGGCCACACAGAGGCTCCTGGTGTGGGGCCAGTACCACTGGCCACTGAGACAAGACTGCCTGTGGCCTTGCCATCAGTGGATGTCCTAGGGTTCTGGTGACACCGGGGCTGCTGCACTGAGTCCCGGGGGGTCGAGGCCACGGGCACCCAGGTGCGTGCACCAGCCACACCCCTGCTGTGGCTCTCCTGGGCCTCCCGAAGGCCCCTGCCCCACCCGGTCCCCCAGGTGCTGGGCTGTGCTCAGGGCCACCTGCTCCCTCAGGCCCACTTCCCCTGAGGCTCGGCCCTCACTGCCACCTGGGCCAAGGCCTGATGGGCGGCAGGTGGACGGGGAGCAGGAGGCCCCCTCAGGACGGGGACCCAGGGCTCAGCTGGGCAGTGCCAAGCCGCCTGCACACTGGAGTCTGCTTGTGTGGGTGTGGGGCCTTGGTGTGTCCCCCTAGAAGAGGCAGCTGCCCTGCCGTCCTGACCTGGGCTCTGGTGACCTCTCCTGACCCCTGCCATTTTGCCGGCTAGAAGGCAGGGCCTGCCTCTGTTCCTGGCCTCGGTTCCCCTGCAGCGGCCCTTGCCAGATCCAGTCTCCTCTCTGCCCACCTCCGTCCTGCCCAGACGCAACCCCACGTGGCCATCCTGGGGCTGCAGCCTGCTCCCATGGGCTCCCGAGCCCACACAGGCCGCTTCTGCTGACCTGTGGTCTGGCCACTGGGTGAGACTTGCCCAGACACCGCTGGACGCCCCATGCAGAGGACCCTGGACAGGGCAAGCATGCTCCCACCCAGGTGGGGCCTGCAGTGGCCCCGCTGCCTCCCAGCCCACACAGGCCCCACCTTCCAGAGGGCTGGATGGACACAAGGCAGCGGGGTCCTCGGCAGGATGCTCCCACGGCCAGGCCACAGTCAGTGTGGCTGTCCCCTCGGTCCTGGCTCCACCATCCCTCACCCCCCGTCCCCGGGCCTGGCAGTTGCCTGCTGCGGGGCTGCTGGAGGGGAGGCCACGGAGGACCTTGGAGGCCCCAGGCCTCGAGGGCAAGCCTGCCTGGAGCCAAGTCCGGGTGTGGGTGCTGGTCAGCCCGGGCCTGGCTCAGTCCTCCATCTGCACTGGCCCCAGGTTCTCCCGTGGAGCTCCAGGGCAGAGCACCGGGCGGCCCGACGGCTGCGGGGCCAGCTGCCACTCCCTGCCCGCTGTCTCTGCTGGGATTGAGTAGGCTGCTGGCTGACCACTGGGCCCCACACGGCAGGACCTTGAAGACCACTTGCAGGCAGGGGAGCGGGATGCACATGCGCCTACTCTCCTCACGGCGGCTCCCGTCCAGCCTGCTGCCGCCCAGGCTCTGGGTCCTTCTGAGCCCAGCTCTGAGCAGCTGGGCCCACACCTGAGTGCTTGCCGGGGGAATGCTGTCAAAGGACCTCAGAGCCCCTCCGGCTCAGGAGGGACCGGCCAGTGATGCGCCAGTGCCACACGGCAGCAGTCAGCGAGGGGCCAAGTGTCAGAGCTCCCTCTTACCCGGGTGGTCAGCGGCCACCAGATCCAGCTCCCTCAGCCCTGGGTCCCCAGCCTCCCGGGCCTCGTCTGGGACCCTGCTGCACAGTGGGCACGGCCGGCCCCTGGCGAATGCCGACACACACAGCCTGGTCAGGACTGAGGACCGCTGCCACCCTGCCACGCAGGGGACACCTGTCTCCACGGACCTCCCATCGCAGTGGGCTGGCTTCTGGCGGCTGATGTGCGGGTGCCAGGTCTCTGGGGCTTCTGGCGGCTTCTGAGACCTGCCACTGTCCAAGCCGCCGGCCCGGCCTGCAGCACTGGCCTGGCCCGGCCTCCCCGAGGCCTGCTTACCAGCCTTGCCTGGGCGCCCGTCCCCGGCCTGCTCGCCTGGCCTGTCCGTCCGTCCGCCCTCCCGGGGCTGTGAGGCAGTCTCGGCAGCTTGCTAAGAGACGCCGAAAATAGCCCGGCACAAGTGCTCCCGTCCCGCGACAGGTGTGTTACTAAGTTAGACCGCACACGTGTCCCCGGCTGAGGTCTGGGGGCACATGCTGGCACCCCCACGGCTCCCGCTGCCTCCTGGCTGCGGCAGGGTCAGGCTGGGACGGAGGAACCCCACCAACAGCCTCCTGCCGTCCTGCGGGGGCTCCGCCATCCCGTCCACAGCAGAACCCTAACCACGAGGGCAGCCAGGGCCAAGCGCAGCACGGTGACTGCTGGACCAGGACCACGGGCAGCCGTGGTGCCAATCTGAGTCTTCCTCACCGCCCAGGCGCCAGCGCACCCGCAGAGGGGCTGCAGCCCCTGTGGGACAGCGCTCTGGGTCCCGGCACCCGGAGGCCGTGTGGCCGGCACTTGGAGTCATCCACGAGCGACCACCAAGCATGAGGCACGGCTCGCCGGGCCCTCAGCCCCCGGTCAGGAGCCGGGCACAGTGGCCTCCCTGCCCAGGCGGCCCTGCGTCGGGGCGGGAGCTGGAGGCGGCTCGGCTGGACTCACTATGGACCAGGGTCACTCTGTGCCTCCCAGTGCTACTCTGCTGTCAGGGAAAGAGGCCCACGGTGGCCGTGCCCCTGCTGCAGGTGCCACAGCTCCTGCACAGCAGTGACCGTGGGACTCAGGCCACCGTCCGCCCTGCCCTCTCCTCTCTAAGGATGCAGCGGGTGGCTGGAGGGGGCCTGCCCGGGCTGGCTCTGTGCAGGGCGAAGGCCTCCTGGAGGCCCGCGGGTCTCGTTATTTTACTTACAGAGGCAGACCATAGACCACTTTAAGCAGCCATGAAAACGGCCGTGGGGCAGTGACGTCGCAGGTCCGTCCTCTCCATCTGTAAGCAAAATAAGAAGAACACGCAGTCAGGAGGGGCGCTCAGCCGGCCCCCGCCTGCCGGCAGCACTGTGGGGACTGGACTCTGTCATCGCCAGGCCGGGGCACACCCTTGGGCTCCTCTGCAGAACCCGGGTTGGCTGGGTGGCCTCGAAGGACACTCAGGCAGGACCGTCCAGGGGTCTACTAGGACCCTCACTCTTAAAAGCCCTCTTCCTCGAAGGAGTCTGAAGATACCATCTGCACTGTCCTCGAGGCACCGGGGCCAGGAGTGTCGCAGTGACGGGGTCGGGGTAGAGCAGCCTTTGGGCTGGGCATCCAGCGAAAGGGCACACGTGACTGTCCATGGGCGGTGAGCGGGCAGGGCTTCAGGAGACCAGCGGGAGCCCCGTGAGCAGGCAGGAGCCCAGCCAGGGCGCGTGGACAGGCGGAGTGGGACCCACTCGGGGCTCCTGTCCTGGGGAGGCCCTCCAGGGCCTCCAGCCTCCGGCCCACCCTCCCAGCCACACTGTGGCTCTGACTCCAAGGCCAACTTGTGCCCAGGAAAGCCACAGCCCTCAAGGTGGAGCCCAAGGTCAGTCTCGCGGCTCTTGAAGCTGGCTGGCGGCAGAGGCCTCGCCAGGGCTGGCCGGCCAGGTGCGTGGGCACAGCTGACCTCCGGCTGTCAGGGAGTCACATGGGTTGGGAACGGATCGGAGTCACCGCGCCATCCCGAGCCTTGGAGGGATGCTCCCGCCAGCCGGGGGCGAATCTGGCAGAGAAGGCAGCGGCTGTGTGGCCCTGCTCACGGGCGGGGCCCGACCGGCCTGGCACCGAGGGCAGGGCACTGAGCCCCCTCACCTGCCGCCTCACCTCTGTGCACAGGCCTCCGAAGGAACCCGGGGGTCCCACAGATCCCGAGTGTGGCCCCGCCAGGACATCTGGTCCCAGGGAGGGCAGGCTGGGGAGGGGAGCCTGGGGCCAGGACTCTGCTGCCACCGGCTGCTTCTCCCTCCTGCTGGGTCCAGTCACAGGGCCTGTGGCTTAGGGGCCACCCAGAGCCACCTCCTGTCCCCAGGGCAGCACCAGTCTCCCCTCTCTACCTGAGGAAGAGCTTGGACGGAGGCCCTTTGGTGGACAAAGACGGGCAGCCCAGAGGGAGGACTGTTCCGGAAGAGGGAGGGTGACCCCCAGGACCCTGAAGGCAGGGGGGCTGGGCCCTTCTGAGACAGTCGAAGGGACAGCGTGGTGGGCCATGATGTCCCCACCCTGCACTGGCACGTCCCAGTGTCCCCAGGAGGCCACCCCTGGGAGCAGGCTGTCACCAGACGGCCCAGAGCGCCCGCCCTGCGCCTCGGGCTCACGTCCATCTCCAGGAGTTTGCCCCAGGCCCAGAGGCAGGTCCAGGGAGGAAGGGGCCGGAGTGGCCCAGGCCTAGGCCCTGGCAGAGGAAGGCCACCAGGAGGAAGCTCCTGTCCTCGGCCTGTGGGGGCCGGGGCCACCAGACTGAGGGCCGGGGGCCAGCGCTGGGAGGGCCAGGCCCTCGGGAAGGGCTGGGGTGGAGCTGGGCACCCCACGATGCCCTCTGGCGGCTGAATGCGGGAGGGAGGTGTGGGGTCTCTTCACCCACAGAGATGGCTTTGAGCCCCCGCGTGGGCCCAAGCCTGGGGTCTCCCTCCTTCCCCCCGGGCAGGACCCAGCATCTGTGCGTCTCAACTCTGAAAGGGGCTGCAGTGGCCTGGGACCAGAGCCTGGCTCCTGCCCAGCCCCCGCCAGCTGCCCCGCGTGGCCTGTCCCGCATGGCCTGCCCCGCATGGCCTGCCCCGAGGCCCTGGGACTCCTGCTCTTTGCCACCCCTCACGCCCTGTGGGGCTGGTGCCCAGGCAGCCTGCTGCGTGACCCTGGAGACATCCATGTCCTCCTCTGAGCTCCGGGTCCTGGAGAGGCCTGTCCTGGGCATGTCCAGCGGTCACCTGGCCCAGCTGTGTTCTGGGAGTGTGCCTACTAGCCCACTGTACCCTCACAAGGCCCCAGAGGCAGGGTGTGTGGCTGCTCCGCTCTATAGGTAGGAACCAGGTCAGAGAGGTCAAGTAACTTGCCCAGAGTCACACAGGGTAGACTGGAGCCTCCAAAGCTTAGGTGCCCAGCCAGGGACCTCAAGGTCCCCACCACGGGCCTCTGCTCAGGGCCCAGCACAGAATGTCAAACGCCGCTGCCCCCACCCCTCCCTGGCGGTGGAGAGGTGGAGCTAGGGTTACTCACACGTGTGAGGCGTGCAGGAGGGGGGCCGGGTGGCAGCCTGAGAAGCAGCGGGTGGCGGGGGTGGCATGCTGGGGGGTGTGGACCGAGGCTGGCTCTTCACCTCCGCAGGGGAGTCGGGCATCGCTGCGGCCTTCTCCTTCCTGTCCACTGGGCAGCAAAGGGAGAAAGAGAAGCCAAGTCAGGCTGGGCAGGAGTGTCCCGTCCAGGCCCCTCGAGGCTGGGCTGGGCCCAGCAACCTGGGCCCCTGGCTCCACCCACTCCGCAGAGCTCAGCTGCTCTCACAGGAGGCCGAGGTCCACCCTAGACCCTGGGTTGGCCGGAGGGTGGGCTTGGATCAACCAGCTGGGGCAGGCCAGCCACACGGGGCAGGGCCAGCTGCCTGTCCCCCAGCCTCGTTTCTGCAGACCCCGGAGTCGGTGCCCCCCACCAAGGCAGGGCCAAGGTGGCCTCCACCTGCATCCCCTGCACCTGTGTCCAGATGGACGCCAGCCCCCACCCCAGCCCCATCCGTGGCCAGGGCCCGGGAATCTGCATTCCCAACAGGCCCCAGTGAGGCGCTGGAAGGTTCCGGGGCCTTCCGGGGAGTGTGAAGGGAGGACGCCTTGACCCCAGGATGCCCTGGGCCAACCCTGAAGTGTGTCACGGCACAGGCCCGGGGCCGCAGCGCTTGGGCTTGACTGGCCAGCCTGAGCGTGACTGGCCCCCAGGGGACATGGGGCTCCCTGAGGTCCCACAAGCTCAGGATCGTACACGGGGAGAGGGCAGAAGGACGAAGGCCAGGCTGGACCAGTGGCTAGGTGGCCCTGACCCTCTGATGTGCCCCAGACAGCCCCTGGCACTGGGGCCAAGAAGGCCAGGCTGAGCCTGGCGGATGGGCAAGAGCCCCAGGCCCCGGTACCTTGGCAAGGCCAGCAGCCGGGCAGGTGGGAGAGGCCTGGAACTGCAGCTCAGGCACCAGTGGCCTGGCTCCCCGGGCCAGCAAGATGGGTGTCCTCCCCGCAGCCCACCTCCTGCTGACAGGAGGCCGCAGGCCGGAACGGGGTGAGCCAGCTGGGGGCCCAGGCCTGCCGCCTTGTCCCGTGACCGTCTTCCCTTGGCACACCCTCATCTCCACCCCAGGCACCAGGGCCACAGAGACGCGTGTGGGGGCCTGAGCCAGCCGTCTCCGTGGACGGTGACTACCTAATGACATGACCACCACTGAGTGCCCAGCACCACACAGACCTCCCCTCGCCACCTCTCCCCTCTGCAGAGACACTGGGGACGTTCCCAGAGCCCCACAGCTGGCCGGGTCCCGTGGAGAGGCCAGGGTGGGAGCAGCCGGTGAACAGCGGCCACCCAGGCCGCCCGGCACCTGCTGTCCCTCAGCTGCAGCCTCTGGCCTCCCTCCTGCTGGGAGGCTCCCCTCCCCCGCGCCCGCCTGTCCCAGGCTGATGGCCGGGCACATGTGTGGCCGCAGCTGTGGGGACCCATCAACACCATCCTGGCTGCAGGGCCGGCAGCCAGTCCCTGGTGACAACCAAAGAAGGCGAACGTGGCTGGCCGCCGAGAGGAGCAGGCCGTCCTCCCAGCCGTCCCCGGCCAGGTCACCCTCGGCCAGCAGGCGATGGGTAGGGCCCGGGCCAAGCACTTCAAATGCCAGGCTGGCCTGGGCCACAGGCCTGGGCCGCTGGGGACACTCCGTCTGGAGTTTGCGAGGTCCTTCCTCGGAGGTGGCTACACTTGAGCCTTGAGAACTGAGCCACTCGGAAGCATCAGAGAAACCGAGGCTGGACAGGGAGCAGGGGCCCACTGCTGCCCGCACGGGGGGGCTGGACATGGCTTCGGGTAACAGCTGTGCTGCCAGCAGACAGACTGCCCGGGAGACCGTGGTGCTGGGGGCCCAAGCACCACGTCACAGAAAATTGCCACCTAATGTCACTTGATGTCCCGACCGTGCCCGTGTGCCCGCAGCGTTCCAGACGCTGAAACTGTGCCTGTGCAGTGGGGGTTAAGGTCGCCCTTTGGGCAGAAGAGGAGGGCAGCAGGGTGGGCTGCCCCGGCCTTCCCTCCACTTTGTTCTCATGAAGACCCTACGAGGTGGCCGCGAAAGCCGTCTCACAGAGAGGGCCAGGCTCAGAGACGTGTAGTGCCCTGCCCAAGGTCACACAGAGACAGACGGGTGTGGGGAGTTCTCCAGGGTTTCACCCGGCTGTCTCCAAAACACCCCTCTTTAGGGCTCAAGGGCCTGCAAAAGGGGGTCCTCTGGCGTTTAATCCAGAGGTGGACTTGAGGCTGGGAGACAGGAGGTCCACGGCCAACCTCCCAGGTCCCACCTGCCCGGAGTTGTGGTCATGGGACAGCTGTGTACAGTGGGCGGGACGCGAGTCTGACGTCCCTGCTCTGTGGCCTGCCTCCAGCCTCAGCTGCCCGGTCCGTGGGGGGTGAAGGACCTCTCTGCAGGCACCTGGGGAGCAGAGGCAGCGAGGGTGGCACCCAGTGGCACTGGGCAGTAGATCGCGAGCCCCTGTGTCCCTGCTCTGGGGCTGCCCCAGCACAGACCCTCACCCCTTCCAGCCCAGCTGGATGGCGTGTGGAGGAGGGAAGGGGTGGGCTGAGCTCGGGCTCCGCTCCCTGGGGAGGCTGCCCCCTGCTCCCGGCCTCCTGGTCATGCTGGGGGAACGGGGCCCTCGCAGGACCACCTCACACAGCACACTCTTGCTGGGGGCCTCCCGGCAGCGGCCCTGGACGGAGGGCTCAGGCGGAGCTCCCCACTGGCAGCCCCAGGAGGGCCTCTGGAGACGAGTGTTTCTCTGGGGACCCCCAGCCTCAGGTCTGGGGGCACAGAGGGGTGTAGGTGGGACGGAGCGGTGGTCAGGGGCTGGGCTGAGAGCTGGCCTCGGGTCAGGATCCCCGGCCACTGGCTCTGGGCAGGCTGGCGGTCCCATGGGCCTCTCAGAGCCCCCTTCCTTGCCACACGGTGGTGGGGGCGGGCCAAGGAGATGGAGACAGACCCTGTCCACCAGGGGCATGGCCCCCACAGCAATCCCTGGCTTGCTCGGTGGCTGTTAGGTCCCCAGCCCTGCACCCTGGCTGCGGAGCCCCCGGCAGAGGCCTGGGCTGAGGGCTGTCCTTCCCGTGCCCGGGTTCCTGCCCTGCTCACTGAACCTGTGTCCCACCCAGGGCTGCTCCTACCCCCGAGACCCACAGTGGGCTCAGATGACCTTGCAGCCTGACGGTAGCCAGCGTGCAGCCTCTGTCCACTTCTGAGCAGGGACACTAGCCCGAGGCTCCACTGCAGGTGCCAGGGGCAGGAAGCCCGCAGCTTCCCACCAGGGTGCCCAGGAGCATAGCCCAACCAGGTCCAGGCGCCTGGAGTCGCTGACCTTCTCCCCGAGAGCCCAAGTCCTGTGCACCCCAAGTCCTCAGCTGTGCAGGGCCTGGGTCTCCGGCCCTCAACCCTCCCCAAGGGCACTGTCACGGCCCAGGCCACAGGGGGAACCCACCGAGGCCCAGAAACGACTTCCCAGAGCCAGCCAGCCTGCGAGGGGCTGAGTTGAGCTGGACCCCGTCCACAATCCTCTGCCCCCACCTGATCTGCGCGTGGGAGGCCAGCTCCAGGGTGAGGCTGTGGAGGTCTGAGGCCGAGGCAGCTGGCGGTGGCCGCTAGGTTAACTTTTCCCGTGAGGTCGGCACATCATGGCAAAACTAACAGCTACACCGCGCTGACCACAGGCTGGACGGCTGTCCCACGGGTCTTGCTGAGGTTCCCAGCCATGGCAGAGGGCAGGACTCGAACCCAAGTGCAGCCCTGCCTGAGCCACTGTGGCCCCCCAGCAGAAGCAGCAGGGCTGTCCTGCAGTGCAGCCAGGTGAAGCCAAGGGGACGGGGCAGGGGACAGCCGAGTCCTGACAGCAACCTGTCCCCACGCCTGTGACACCAGCCTGGTCCTGCTCCTCCTGCCCTTCCAGACAGCTCAGGTCCCGACCCTCCCGGTCAGCACAGCATTGGCTCCTCCTGCTGGGCAGGAGAGGAGGCTCTGGGGCGCCTGGGCTGGCCTGGGTCCTGGCTCCGGGGCAGGCGGGTGGGAGGCAGGGCCCGTGGCCCCAGGAGCCCAGCACTCGGTGCCAGCCTGCGCAGGAGGAAGGTCTCCTGGGCCAGGGCCAGGCTGCCCTCCTGGAGCTGCCCGCAGCCCTCGGAGGTAGAAATGGCCCACCCCATCTTATGGGTGGGCACACCCAGGCCCAGAGCTGCTGTGACCTGCCCAACTAGTGAGAAGGGAGAGCCCCGTCCTGGTCCTGGCTGCCCAGCTCGGCCGCCTCTTCTTGCCAGTCCCAGAGGTCAACTGCAGATAGCCCCTGCCTGGGAGTCAGAGGGGTGGGCGCTGCCCTCCACCGTCCACCCTCCCCCATGTGTCTCTGGCTCTCCCCAGCACCGGGACGCTCCCCCAGTGTGGACGGGCATGTAGCCACCCCACCAGGGACTGCCACCCCACCCTGGACCCCGGGAGCCTCTCACGGGACTGGGCAGAGACTTAGGGAGCAACCGAGTGGGGGTCCCCAATGCCACGGCCACCCCAAAGGCCGCCCCAGGCACACGGGAGCCACCAAGACGTCCCAGGGACCAGGACGCTCCTCCCCTCCTGCCCCAGCTGCAGGCCCCCGCGTTCCCACCCTGCAGAAAATTCCCAGGGCCCACGAGGGACGCTCATCTCCCAGACGGCTGTTCCGGTCCCCAGTGTAGGTCACCGAGCAGCCAGAGGAAGGGCTCCCTCGGCCAGGCAGCGCCGGTGGGAAAGAGCGTGGAATGCGCTGGAACAAGCCACTCCATCCATCACTGTCCCCGTCGGCGCAGTTCCCAGCCCGCCCTGCCCGGCCGGGAACTGGCCACAGCCCAGGACTCCTGGCCTGGGGTTCCCGAACCCTCCAGGGAGGGGCCTCTGGTTTCCGGGGGGCGCCTGTTGGGCTGGCGGTGCTCCCTGCAGACCTGCGTGGCCTCTGCGGGTCACGAGCTGGGAGGCTCCCGGGCCCTGACTGCTGCCTGTGATAGCGCCTCAAGCAGGAAGCCTCGAGCCTTGAGCAGGAAGGGTCAGCAGTGATGGGTGTCAGAGTCCCCCCTCGCACCTCGGCCCCGAGCTCTCTGCACATCGCTGCGTTCCAACCCCACCCTGGGCAGCTGAGGAAGCCAAGGCCCGGCGGGTAGGGGCCCTGGCCTCAGGCCCACTGGCCTGGGTCTGGAGTCCACTCTGTGGGTCCTGATGTGCTCCACGGCCCCACCCAGGTTTTCCTGGCTGACCACAGGCCCCTGGAGATCTGCACGACCCCCAGGCCCAGGCGTCTCATCCTGCCAGTGCTCCGACCCTGCTCCATCCTGGGATGGTCAGTGCCCAGCTGCTGAAGCCCCGAGTGGGCAGCCTCAGCATCCACCTCTGTGAGCATGAAATGCGCACGGCACTGTTCCCGGAGGTGACCTGGTGCAGGGCCGACAGACACGGGCCTCTCAGGGGTGTTTTCTCTCAGCGTCACGCAGATGAGCCAGCAGCAGAGAGGCCAAGGTCCCCCGCTGCCTCCTCGCCCCGGGAACTGTCCCCACAGCCCAGGGCACCCGTGAGGCCTTGGCTGGGCAGCAGGCCAAGGCTCTGGAGCCCTGCCAGGGGCCCACATCAACCCCATGCCTGGCCATCTTAGGAGCCAGAGGGTGGGCCACCCCCACAGGACGACCCCGGCCAGGACGTGCCACGTGGCCAGCACTCCCTCTGCCCTGGCCTCTGTGCCCCTCCTGCCCTGGCCCTCTGCAGCAGGGCAGGGCTGCCCAGGCCCCATGGCTGCCCTCCTGCAGAGCCTGCAGCCCCCTCGGCCAGCCCCCAGAACCACCTCGGGCTTGTCCCCTTCCGGACAGCCCTGTCTGTTCGCCTTGGCTGCATCACCCACAGCGACTCCAGGTACACAGTTGGTGCTCAGCAAATGCTTGTTGAGGGACAACCACCAGAACCCAGGGAGCCTTGACAAGGGGACAGTCCCCGCCTCCCCAGCTCTGGGCTTCTGCCAGCGTCTCCATGGTCTTGAGGGACCAGCACGGGTGGGAGCTGCCTGGGGTCAGGAGACCCAGCTCAGCACCTTGGCCCCGAGGCAGGCCCTGCAGAGGGCCTGGACCCTCTGGCCACTCACGCAGAAAAGGGACACCAGGAGCCGATGCCAGGTTCTCAGGACCTGAGTGCACCACGAGGTTGTCCACGCTCACCCAACCCCAGGCAGGTTGGCCGCACCCCTCAGGCAAGGACCCGGAGGCCCACAGGGAGCGGCCTGCCCTGTCGCAGAGAACGAGGTGGTGCTGGCCTCCTGGAGGACCTGCAGGACCCAGAGCCCACTGAGGCTCCTCACCTCCCACTGGGCACCCCTGGGGCACCATGCGTCCCTCCAGGCTGCCAGCACAGTGCCCTGGGCCCGCCCTCCTCTCTGAACACCAGCCCTGCCTGCACAGCCCCGTGAGTCCTTGGGAGCCCCAGAGGCTCCCAACAGCTGGGTGTCACCACCCTGATGGGAAAATGGGGAAACCAAGGGCGAGGAGGTTGGGTGGCCCGTCAGAGACCAGAGCTCGGCAGGCCGCCCAGTCCCCATTCCGATGCCTGAGCCAATGCTGGACTGTCCCTGCCCTCGCCTTCCTTCACCTCCACAGAGGCAGCCCCCCACCCTTCAGACCCCACACTCCCCACTGGACCCCACGCCCAGCTGTTCAAAGGGGTCTGCGCAAGGCCACACAGAGGGGCCACGCTCCAGGGCGTCCTGCAGAACCACCCGGCAATGTCTCAGGACAGAGCGCCCAGACTGGAGCCCACTGGCTTTGCAGAATGGACACTGTCCTGGCCCCCATGGTCCTAGGCAGGCCTGGGAGCCATGAGCTGTGGGTGGCAATGAGCAGCGTGGGAAGTCCTTACACCAGGGGCTCCGTGGTGACGCCCCTGTGGGGACAAGAAGGCTTCCTCTGAGGCCATTGACAAGCAGCGGGTGTGGCCTTGACACAGGTGAGGCGGGCACAGGCCAGCCACGGCAGGGCTGCCCCGAGTGGCCAGAGCTGGGAGTCACAGCAGAGGCCTAGGTGTGTCCCTGCCTACCGTGCCCTCCTTCCCCTCGGCTGCAGGGAGTGGCCTCTGGGTTCCCTGAGGCCTAGAGTCCCTGGGGTGTCACGTAGCCAGGCCACTCGGGGCACTGACTCTCTGGGAGCAGCCCGTGAGAATGTGTGGCACCCACGGGGAGGGGAAGGGTCTGCACCCACGGGGAGGGGAGGGGGCGGCACCCACGGGGAGGTACCCACGGGGAGGGGAGGGGGCGGCACCCACGGGGAGGGGAAGGGTCTGCACCCACGGGGAGGTACCCACGGGGAGGGGAGGGGGCGGCACCCACGGGGAGGGGAGGGGGCGGCACCCACGGGGGGAAGGGGCGGTACCCACGGGGGGAAGGGGCGGTACCCACGGGGAGGGGAAGGGGCGGCACCCACGGGGAGGTACCCACGGGGAGGGGAGGGGGCGGCACCCACGGGGGGAAGGGGCGGTACCCACGGGGGGAAGGGGCGGTACCCACGGGGAGGGGAAGGGGCGGCACCCACGGGGAGGGGAGGGGCGGCGCCCACGGGGAGGGGAAGGGGCGGTACCCACGGGGAGGGGAAGGGGCGGTACCCACGGGGAGGGGAAGGGGCGGCACCCACGGGGAGGGGGCGGCACCCACGGGGAGGGGAAGGGGCGGTACCCACGGGGGGAAGGGGCGGCACCCACGGGGAGGGGAAGGGGCGGTACCCACGGGGAGGGGAAGGATCTGCACCCACGGGGAGGGGAAGGGGCGGTACCCACGGGGAGGGGAAGGGGCGGTACCCACGGGGAGGGGAAGGGGCGGTACCCACGGGGAGGAGAAGGGGCGGTACCCACGGGGAGGGGAAGGATCTGCACCCACGGGGAGGGGAAGGGGCGGCACCCACGGGGAGGGGAAGGGGCGGTACCCACGGGGAGGGGAGGGGCGGCACCCACGGGGAGGGGAAGGGGCGGTACCCACGAGGAGGGGAGGGGGCGGCACCCACGGGGAGGGAGGGGCGGCACCCACGGGGAGGGGAAGGGGCGGCACCCACGGGGAGGGGAAGGGGCCTGACGTGGGGCCTGGGCTCCTTGGTGGAGGGCAGTGAGGGCCCTTGGGGCTTCCTCTCGCTGACGCAGGGCACTGAGCTGACCCGGAGCTGACCGCGGGCTGAGCTCTCCCAGTCCTCCTCCAAAGCGCTGGGAGGGGGCTGGCCCGAGCGCAGGCGTGGCGGGCGGGTGGGCGCAGCCCTGGGAGTCCCAGGCAGAGGGGCAGCTCCCACATCTGGCTTCCATTAAGGTCCCGCCGCCCCGTCAACAAGGAGTCAAAATCAAGGGATTAGTATTTTCCCTCCATTGGTCAGCAGGCCGCCCGCCCCCGGGGGCACTCAGGGCCAAGTCCGGATTCCTCCCGCCGGCCCTTCCCTGTCCTCAGAGGCCTGACCCAGGACAGGCCATTCCTCTGGCCATTAACTCGCTTCCTGCCACCGAGCCCGCCCCACAGTCCAGCGCTGGCCACTCAGGACCTGGGGACCCCACGGCACCCACCTGGGCGATGATGAAGGCCACAGATGGCCATGGCAAGAGCGCTGGCTCCCACATGGGCAGAGAAGGGGACTGCCCCATGTCCGCGGGCCTCCCACTACCCACGGGCAAAATGAGGTCCTTCCTGGGGGTGAGCTGGGACAGAGAACACGGGGGTCCACGAGCTCAGGACCCTCCCCGGCCCTGCGCGGGAGCTGGGGAGCACCCCTCTCAGGCGCCCTCCGACGGCACTCGGGAGGGGAGTCCGCGCCTTCCCAGGGCCTGCCCGGCCGCGGTCCTCACCAGCGCCGTAGTCGGGCTGAGTCCAGCCCTGTGGAGGCAGCACGGGCAGCCTCCCTGGAGACCCTCTTCAGCGTGCCTCGCGGTGGGGCCTGGCGGGCTGTCCTTGCCCAGGGTGTGAAGGGCCTGAGCAGCGGCCAGGACCCCCACCTCGCCTACACCCCCTGGCCAAGCCGCGAGGTGTGGAGCCCAGTGTGCAGACAGGGATCTGAGGCTCGGAGCTGCAATGCCACTTGGCTGGGCACTCGGTCGACCCACCACAGGCCCCACATGTGGCCAGCTCCGGGGTGGACCTGCCCAGCTGGTCACAGGCAGCCTTGCCCCTCAGGTGGGTGTGCTCAGAGCCTGGCCAGGAGAGCCCAGGGCCACAGCCTGGAGGTGACACCACATTGGTGCCGGCTGGCAGTGGCCTGTCAGCCCACTGCAGCGAGCCACCTCCACACAGGCAGGTGCCAGGAGGCCCTCAGGAGTGGAGGCAGCAGGTCAGCCTTCGAGCAGAGGCCGTCCGAGCATGATGTGCTGCAAAACTATGCCCAAAGCAAATGCACCACACGCCCCGCCCAGACCAGGGCCCTGTGGAAGGGGAGGGCACCGCCTCCACCCTCGGCTACCCCCAGCTGGCTCCCAGGCCCAGGAGAGGCCCTGTCCAGGCAGACCTGGCCTCTGCTCCCTTCCACGCACCATGCCCATCCATGTCTCAAGCTGCATCTGAACTCCTGCTCCCTATGATGAACCTGGGTTCACCAAGGAAGAGGGGACCAACTACACACTTGTAAAAGAGCCTGGTGGGGTGACAGAGGGACCCAGGGCCTCCCTCCATGCCTCTGGCTCCATCTTGGCCAGCTGCACTGGCCACCCTCCAGTCCTACCATCCAGCACTGTTATGCCTGCCCCAGGGCCTTTGCATCTGCAAGGCCGTGTCCTTGAAAGGTGGGAACCTTTCAGGGTTGGCTCCCAGGTCTCTCCTCAGAGAGGCCTTCCCCAACCACCTCACTCAAACTACCGCGCCCTCCACACCACCCACCCAGGACCAAGTCACATGGCAGGGGTCCTCGTGTTTGCCACCTGCTTCCTAGAGCGGCGTCCAGAGCAGGGCCTGCTTTGGCTGACGGCCAGCAGTACAGGACAGGGGCTGGCCAGGCCCCGGCCCCAGCTGCTCCCTGGTGGAGCCTTGGTGAGGGCGCAGGCCAGCCTGCAGGAGCCCTGGCACGCGGGAGCCTGGCGCTCAGCAGAGCCGCTGACCTGACCCACCGCTGACCACAGACTCCAGGGCAAGCCCCACTGAGGCCAAGGGACGGCCACTTCGCCCGCCCCAGCTGCCCACCTGCAGAGCCACCTGCCAGGGAGGGCAGCTGTGCCAGGCACACAGCTTGGGCGTCCAGGGCGCGACCGGGCATTGCCGGAGCTCACGGTGCCTCTGGGACTCCAGATCCCGAGCCAGGCGGAAGGGAGGCCAACAGTGGGGACTGACAGAGGCAGAGGGCAGGCTGGGCCCAGAGCAGAGGGTCTGTGGCACCTGGCTGCAGAGGCCGAGGCAGCGCCACCGCAGCTCCCTGCCCTGCTCCTCTGAGGTGGCGTCAGCTTCGGCCAAGGGCTCCCACCCCACGGATCGCTCAGGATGGACCTGGGTGCCCCGACACCCACCTGGGCGGAAGTTCAGCACAGCACTGTGAAGGGTGACCACGGCATGGGCAGGTGGACACAAAGGCCGGCTAGTTAAACTGCACCCAGCACCTGAAACTCAGGCTGTAGGCAGGCTGACGTGGGGACAGGGCCAGGGGGGACAAGGCTGGCCAGCATCTGCCAACAGCAGCAGCCCAGGGCCAGAGCAGGAGCCTACGCCTGTTAAGCACCCATAACCTGCCCGGTGCTGCCCTTGTGGAAGGGCACAGGTGTGTGGCCACCCTGTGCCCCAGGCCCTCAGTCTCCCGAGGCAGGAGGAATGTGGATCCAGCTGCCTGGGCGACTTGGAGAGGCCCAGCCTCAAAGAGACGAAGGTTAAGGGACGCGTGAACCGCGGCACACGAGAGTGGACTCAGGGCTCCGGGGAAGGGCAGAGGCACCGCGTGACACTCAGACATGCAGACCCCAGACCACGGCCAAGCCCTCGGTGCAGCCTGTCCTGTGGCCCGGGTCGGGATGCGGACTCCTCACCGGGGGAGTCGCCAGGAAGGGCCCAGGGGCTGGGACATCGGGAGACGCTGCGCTGGCCGAGGTCCAGTGCTCACTGGGTGAGCATCAGCCTGGGCACTCTTCTCTGTGGGCTGTACGTCCCACGCGCCTTTCCTGGGAACTGACCACCAGAGTGTATCTACTGATGTGGAAAGTGGCCCTAGGGGAAGGTCCCAACCGGTGGCAGTGGGCCACCCCCTGGTGGACACAATCAGCTCTGGCTTCAGGTGGGCGTGGGCGGGGCGACCCCATCCTGGCCCACGGCGTCACTGAAGGGGCCTGGGCCTGAGCTTGGGTTTGGCTACAGACCCCAAAGTGCCACCAACCAAAAGTGCCTGGTCCCTGTCCCATGCCCCTTGGCAGTGTCCAGAGCATGGCCTTCCAGGCATGCTGGGCCGAGCAGAGTTAAGAGGCGGGAGGGTGGACGCTCAGAGCGGCTGGAATTAAAATCTTCCAGGCGCTCCAAAGGGCCGCAAATGGGATCCAGATGTCCAGGCCTGCTCACCCCGTGGCTGGCGCTCAGAGGAAGCACATTCCTCGCCCAGCTGCTGGGGCCGAGTGCCAGCTACTCCCCAGAGCCCTGGGGAGGCAGCTCCGCCATCTGGGCCGCCCGCTGCCAGGGGCGGCTGCCAGGCTGGGGCGGGGACTGAGGAGGGGCCTCGGCACTCTGGGATCGGAGGTGTATCTGGTCCCTCCCACCCCGGGCACTCATGCCACCAGGAAGTCACCATCTGCAGGGCTCAGCAAACAGCCACGAGAGCAAACATGGGCAAGGTGCCCGGGCAGGTGAGCAGCCAGCATGTGGGTGGTGGGTGGGTGGTGGACGGGTGGGTGCAGGGATAGGTGGGTGGATAGCTAGTGGGTGACTGAGTGGATGGACGGGTGGGTGGAGGGATGGGTGGGTGGATGGCTAGTGGGTGACTGAGTGGATGGACGGGTGGGTGGAGGGATGGGTGGGTGGATGGCTAGTGGGTGACTGAGTGATGGACGGGTGGGTGGAGGGGATGGGTGGGTGGATGGCTAGTGGGTGACTGAGTGGATGGATGGGTGGGTGGAGGGATGGGTGGGTGGATGGCTAGTGGGTGACTGAGTGGATGGATGGGTGGGTGGAGGGATGGGTGGGTGGATGGCTAGTGGGTGACTGAGTGGATGGATGGGTGGGTGGAGGGATGGTGGGTGGATGGCTAGTGGGTGACTGAGTGGATGGACGGGTGGGTGGGTGGGGATAGGTGGGTGGATGGCTAGTGGGTGACTGAGTGGATGGACGGGTGGGTGGAGGGATGGGTGGGTGGATGGCTAGTGGGTGACTGAGTGGATGGACGGGTGGGTGGAGGGATGGGTGGGTGGATGGCTAGTGGGTGACTGAGTGGATGGACGGGTGGGTGGAGGGATAGGTGGGTGGATGGCTAGTGGGTGACTGAGTGGATGGACGGGTGGGTGGGTGGAGGGATAGGTGGGTGGATGGCTAGTGGGTGACTGAGTGGATGGACGGGTGGGTGGAGGGATGGGTGGGTGGATGGCTAGTGGGTGACTGAGTGGATGGATGGACGGGTGGGTGCAGGGATAGGTGGGTGGATGGCTAGTGGGTGACTGAGTGGATGGACGGGTGGGTGGAGGGATGGGTGGGTGGATGGCTAGTGGGTGACTGAGTGGATGGACGGGTGGGTGCAGGGATAGGTGGGTGGATGGCTAGTGGGTGACTGAGTGGATGGACGGGTGGGTGGGTGGAGGGATAGGTGGGTGGATGGCTAGTGGGTGACTGAGTGGATGGACGGGTGGGTGGAGGGATGGGTGGGTGGATGGCTAGTGGGTGACTGAGTGGATGGACGGGTGGGTGCAGGGATAGGTGGGTGGATGGCTAGTGGGTGACTGAGTGGATGGACGGGTGGGTGGAGGGATGGGTGGGTGGATGGCTAGTGGGTGACTGAGTGGATGGACGGGTGGGTGGAGGGATGGGTGGGTGGATGGCTAGTGGGTGACTGAGTGGATGGATGGGTGGGTGGAGGATGGGTGGGTGGATGGCTAGTGGGTGACTGAGTGGATGGATGGGTGGGTGCAGGGATGGGTGGGTGGATGGCTAGTGGGTGACTGAGTGGATGGACGGGTGGGTGGAGGGATGGGTGGGTGGATGGCTAGTGGGTGACTGAGTGGATGGATGGGTGGGTGGGTGCAGGGATAGGTGGGTGGATGGCTAGTGGGTGACTGAGTGGATGGACGGGTGGGTGCAGGGATAGGTGGGTGGATGGCTAGTGGGTGACTGAGTGGATGGACGGGTGGGTGGAGGGATGGGTGGGTGGATGGCTAGTGGGTGACTGAGTGGATGGACGGGTGGGTGGAGGGATGGGTGGGTGGATGGCTAGTGGGTGACTGAGTGGATGGACGGGTGGGTGGGTGGAGGGATGGGTGGGTGGATGGCTAGTGGGTGACTGAGTGGATGGATGGACGGGTGGGTGGAGGGATGGGTGGGTGGATGGCTAGTGGGTGACTGAGTGGATGGACGGGTGGGTGGGTGGAGGGATGGGTGGGTGGATGGCTAGTGGGTGACTGAGTGGATGGACGGGTGGGTGGGTGGAGGGATGGGTGGGTGGATGGCTAGTGGGTGACTGAGTGGATGGATGGACGGGTGGGTGCAGGGATAGGTGGGTGGATGGCTAGTGGGTGACTGAGTGGATGGACGGGTGGGTGGAGGGATGGGTGGGTGGATGGCTAGTGGGTGACTGAGTGGATGGACGGGTGGGTGCAGGGATAGGTGGGTGGATGGCTAGTGGGTGACTGAGTGGATGGACGGGTGGGTGGGTGGAGGGATAGGTGGGTGGATGGCTAGTGGGTGACTGAGTGGATGGACGGGTGGGTGGAGGGATGGGTGGGTGGATGGCTAGTGGGTGACTGAGTGGATGGACGGGTGGGTGCAGGGATAGGTGGGTGGATGGCTAGTGGGTGACTGAGTGGATGGACGGGTGGGTGGAGGGATGGGTGGGTGGATGGCTAGTGGGTGACTGAGTGGATGGACGGGTGGGTGGAGGGATGGGTGGGTGGATGGCTAGTGGGTGACTGAGTGGATGGATGGGTGGGTGGAGGGATGGGTGGGTGGATGGCTAGTGGGTGACTGAGTGGATGGATGGGTGGGTGCAGGGATGGGTGGGTGGATGGCTAGTGGGTGACTGAGTGGATGGACGGGTGGGTGGAGGGATGGGTGGGTGGATGGCTAGTGGGTGACTGAGTGGATGGATGGGTGGGTGCAGGGATGGGTGGGTGGATGGCTAGTGGGTGACTGAGTGGATGGACGGGTGGGTGGAGGGATGGGTGGGTGGATGGCTAGTGGGTGACTGAGTGGATGGATGGGTGGGTGGGTGCAGGATAGGTGGGTGGATGGCTAGTGGGTGACTGAGTGGATGGACGGGTGGGTGCAGGGATAGGTGGGTGGATGGCTAGTGGGTGACTGAGTGGATGGACGGGTGGGTGGAGGGATGGGTGGGTGGATGGCTAGTGGGTGACTGAGTGGATGGACGGGTGGGTGGAGGGATGGGTGGGTGGATGGCTAGTGGGTGACTGAGTGGATGGACGGGTGGGTGGGTGGAGGGATGGGTGGGTGGATGGCTAGTGGGTGACTGAGTGGATGGATGGGTGGGTGGGTGGAGGGATGGGTGGGTGGATGGCTAGTGGGTGACTGAGTGGATGGATGGGTGGGTGGAGGGATGGGTGGGTGGATGGCTAGTGGGTGACTGAGTGGATGGACGGGTGGGTGGAGGGATGGGTGGGTGGATGGCTAGTGGGTGACTGAGTGGATGGACGGGTGGGTGGAGGGATAGGTGGGTGGATGGCTAGTGGGTGACTGAGTGGATGGATGGGTGGGTGGGTGCAGGGATAGGTGGGTGGATGGCTAGTGGGTGACTGAGTGGATGGACGGGTGGGTGGAGGGATAGGTGGGTGGATGGCTAGTGGGTGACTGAGTGGATGGACGGGTGGGTGGAGGGATAGGTGGGTGGATGGCTAGTGGGTGACTGAGTGGATGGATGGGTGGGTGGAGGGATAGGTGGGTGGATGGCTAGTGGGTGACTGAGTGGATGGACGGGTGGGTGGAGGGATGGGTGGGTGGATGGCTAGTGGGTGACTGAGTGGATGGATGGGTGGGTGCAGGGATGGGTGGGTGGATGGCTAGTGGGTGACTGAGTGGATGGACGGGTGGGTGGAGGGATGGGTGGGTGGATGGCTAGTGGGTGACTGAGTGGATGGACGGGTGGGTGGAGGGATGGGTGGGTGGATGGCTAGTGGGTGACTGAGTGGATGGATGGGTGGGTGCAGGGATAGGTGGGTGGATGGCTAGTGGGTGACTGAGTGGATGGATGGTGGGTGGAGGGATGGGTGGGTGGATGGCTAGTGGGTGACTGAGTGGATGGACGGGTGGGTGGAGGGATGGGTGGGTGGATGGCTAGTGGGTGACTGAGTGGATGGACGGGTGGGTGGGTGCAGGGATAGGTGGGTGGATGGCTAGTGGGTGACTGAGTGGATGGACGGGTGGGTGGAGGGATGGGTGGGTGGATGGCTAGTGGGTGACTGAGTGGATGGACGGGTGGGTGGAGGGATGGGTGGGTGGATGGCTAGTGGGTGACTGAGTGGATGGACGGGTGGGTGCAGGGATGGGTGGGTGGATGGCTAGTGGGTGACTGAGTGGATGGATGGGTGGGTGGAGGGATGGGTGGGTGGATGGCTAGTGGGTGACTGAGTGGATGGACGGGTGGGTGCAGGGATAGGTGGGTGGATGGCTAGTGGGTGACTGAGTGGATGGATGGGTGGGTGGGTGGAGGGTGGACGGTAGGTGGGCAGGTGGGCAGGTGGCTGGGTGAGTGGGGGAGCCCGGGTGGATGGCTCCCCCTTGCTCCTGGTTCCATAGTGAGTCCTTCACTAGTCTAACCTCAGGAAGGCTGGAGCTGCCCCTCTGGGAGACAAAGGTCTGTGGAGTCGGGCACACAGGGTCAGTGGGTGGAGGGACGGGTGGACAGGCAGATGAAGGGGCTGGCCATAGATGGGAGGACATGCCTAGGAGGTCAGGTGGTCAGTCCTCTGACGAGGCCCTCCTCCCTCGGGGCCATTCCCACACTGACCCCAACCTCTCAGGCAGTGGGAGTGTCCTGAAGGCTCCTCTCCGGTCAGTTCAGCCCAGGTGGTCACCTTCTGCACACTGCGGCCCAAGCAGGAGCCCACCCTGGACCTCATGGGCAGGTGAGGCGCAGACACAGGCTGCACAGTTGCCCGGCTGTGGGTCAGGAAGGCCCAGTCCAGGCCTCGGCTCCACCTCTTGGTGGTGTCCAGCAGGACTCACTTGCGTCCCCTGGACAGTGGTTGTGGGGTTAAGGGGGTTCCTGCCTAGGGACTGCCCTGCACCTGCTCCACCTGCAGACTGCCTGGTCAGGTGGGGACCAGGTGGGCCTCTCTCTGGCTGTGGGGCTGGTCGGTGTGGCCCTCTGGATGAGGCATGAAGGGCAGAGCGTCCAGCAGGGGACATGCTGCCTGCAGGGCCAGGGGTGTGTGAGCCTTGTGCCAAGCAGGAGTGTCCTCTCATGTGGTGAGGCCCCGCTGCTTACAAGATGACCACAGATAGCTGGGCAAGGCCCCTGGCGGGGTGAGGGGGCAGCCCAGAGCCGGGAGGCCAGACCCCTCAGCGCCCAGGAACCAGCTCGCCAGCCCACCTCCGGGGGACCGCGGGAGCTGCCGGAAGGTCCTCCGACGCCGGGAAACCAGCAGCAGCACAGGGCTCCCTCCCAGGGGGCCGGCGAGGGTGTCCCTAGTTTAAAGATGTGCCACCGGGGCTGTGCCGATACCCAGGGCCCGGCGGCTCCCAGGGACACTCCAGGCCACACACAGCCCCGTGGGGGACATGCCGTGCCCAGGAGACACGCGTGGACAGGTTTGGGATCTGGTGCTGGGACTTGGCTTTGGTGGGGACACCACCCACCTGGACCCAGATGCTGCCCCAGCAGGGTCCAGCAGAGCCTGCCCTGGAGGGGGCTGGGCAGGCCTTGCCTCCGGACTCCCACCTGTGTCCCCTCCTCTGCGGCACGAGGACATCCTGTGGGCTGGCATGACCCTCGTCACATGGCCTTGGTGCCCACTGCAGGGGCCCGTGGACTCCCGAGCCTGGGAGGGGCCGGCCAGGCGTCCCTTCTAAGGGCACCCGGCCGGCCCCTGACCACAGCCCATCTCCCCGCATTCGCCACAGCCGACCTCACACCGGGCCCTAGTGCCTGAGCGGCCTGGGGCCCACTCTTCCCAGGCCCATTCCTGCTGGTTCCAGAACATTCCATCTCCTTGCTCTAGGAACACTTCTGAAGGTCCACAGACCCCAACTAGGGGTCAGCAGAGTGCAGACTCCTCACTGGGGTGCTGCCCGGAGCCTCAGGGCATGCAGTCCACCCAGGTGAGCCTGTCACCTGTCACCTGCTTCACAGGTAAGGAAGCTCAGACTGGGCAGTAAGCCGTGGGCTCCCTGGCAGCCTGGTCCAGGCGGTCATCCCCAGGCCAGGTGAGGACCAGGTGAAGCTTGCTCCCCAACACTCCAGAGCCCAAGGTGCGGAGCCCTGACCTGAAGTCACCTCTGCCGGCAGCTGCTGTGCACCCCACAGGTGTGGTCCTGGCCCTGGGCCCCTAGCTAGCACGGGCCTCTCCGATGCAGACCTAGCCCACACCGCAGTCCCTCCATGGACTCCTGCAGTTGGAGATGGACAGGGTGCCGCGCAGCAGGGCCCATGTCGGTGCCGGGCGCAGGTGGCTCCAGTCCTGCTCCCTGGGGGCTGCGCCCCCAGCACCCAGCCTCCTGCCTCCGCCAAGCCTCCAGTGCCCCTGCAGGGTGCAGAGGTCCAGGCCTGCACTGGGCAGCACTGGGCAGACCCACGGCCACCAAGCCCTGGAAAGGTGGCCACACAGGGAAGACGCAGTGCAGGCACAGCACCCTGCCCCCCGCACGGTCGCGATCACCCGAATGCCGGCCCTGAATGCCGGCCAGAGGGAAGCCTTGGCGCCCTCACGGGAGGCACCCACCTCCAGCCTGGCCGTGCAGCCCTTCGCCCTGGGCCAGCTGGGCCTGGGGAGGGGTCCGTGGGCAGGCGGGCTGCCCGTGTCCCCCGCCCAGGACACCACATCCTTTCTCTGAATTTAAGGAAGCTCGCGGGGCGGCAGATGTTTCCTCCTGGGGCTCCCTGCCCCGCCCGCGGCCAGGCTGGGCTCCAGGGCCCAGGAGGTCAGGGTGCGGGCCAGCCTCGCCCCTCCCCGCCGGCCGGCTGGCCGGGAGGAAAAGGCTCCACAGACAGCGTGTTCTACAGACGCCTCTGCCATTGTTTATGTAAACAGGTAAATTGTTTCCTGCCTCGATTAAAAACATCTGCTACGTAAATGAACACCAATTAACTCATCCTGTTTTTAATTACTCTGTTAATTACACGCAGGCAGCAGGAAGGGTGGCACCGGAGCCTGCGCCCTCCCCTGCCTGGCAGGCATCCGCCGCGTCTGGCTGGTGACTGGCTGGTGACGCCAGATCGGGGTGGCAGGGTGGTGGTGGCACCCTGCCAGCGGGATTTCCTGGTCAGGCTGCCAAGTGGGGACCTCTTCCGGGATCTCCCTGGGTGGGGGTCTGGCCCGCAGCCCCTCCTGTCCCGGGCTGCCTGTAGGTCCTGCTGCTGCTAGGGGTCAAGGCCCAGGGACAGAGGCCTGTGTCTGCCTCTGCCTCACGGGAGGCGGGAGGCAGCCTGGCCTGGCGCAGGGCCCACCCTAAGCTCCAGGCAGGGGAGGTGGTGGGATCAGGCCCACCCTCAGCAGGTGCCGAGGCACAACCTGTCAGCTGTGGGAGCACACAGAGGAGCGGGTGCTGGCGTCTGGGGAACCCCAGTGTGGGCACACTCCTGAAGCCCCCAGGACACGGCCCACTGCTCCAGACCCACCGGTGGGTTCTTCCTCCCCTTCTGGAAACGCCGCCGCCCGCCATCCCACTCCCAGCAGGTAAATCACGAGGACCGCGTGCCCCTTCGCCTGGTCTCCAAGGTGCGCCCTCACTCCCATCTCCTGGGTCAGCTCAGGAGGGTGGTGGCCGTCCAAGGCTTGAGACAGGTCAGAGCAGGACTCGAACCCATGTTCCTTTGGCCCAGCCTCTGTCTATGTGGCCAACCGATAGCTTATTTAATCCACCCAGCAGCCTGGGAGTCGCCTGGTGTACGTGAGAGGTTAAAAACTCCCGTTGTGTCGAGACGGGGCACTGAGGCCCAGAGAGGGCGAGGGGGCCTACAGCGCACAGGGCAGGGGACGAAGCTGGGACTGTGACCCAGACTTTGTGCTGACACTGGCCTCCCAGCCCCCGCTCACACAGCTGCCCGGCTCCATGGGCCCCCGTGCCATGGCTCCGGACTGACAGGTGTGGAGGGAGAGGGCCGGGCTGGGCGAGCGTGGCCTCCAGCCAGGAGGCCCGTCCACTCTCTGCTGTGGGTGCCTGTGGCGCTCAGAGGAGATGGGCCTCTCTTCTGCCCACAGGCAGGAGGACTTGGGCTTCCTGTAGCTTCTGCCCCAGGCTGAGCTCCGGCCTGTGGCCTGGGGGTGTCCTGGGTCCCTGGGCTGAGGCCAGCTTGCTGTCGGACGACCCGAAGTTCGAGCCTGGACCTTCCACAACCTGCACCATGACCACTGGGAGGGTCTGGCCCTTTTCACCAGTTGAGTAATAAAACGTGCCTCCGCCACCCGGGTGGAGGCCAGCCTGTCCCTGCTCCCGACGCGTCCCAGGCAGAGGAGGCCACTCTGGACCTGGCTGGGCACCGCACCTTCTGCTGGGAGGCCTGACGCTGGTGGGCACTGGCCTGTCGGGGCAGGGAGGGCCCTGGCAGTGGCCTGGGCTTCTGGGGCCACCCAGTCCCGTCCTTCAGGCCTAACGCACGGTGGGGGGTGCCTGCTGGGGGTGGCCCAGTGACCTCCAGGCAGGCTCTGGCCTTGCTTCCCACCTGGGCACAGGCCCGGGCCCAGCTGTGTCACCTCCTGGGGTCGGGGCTTGCTGTGAGGACCGGGGACAGGGCACAGTGCCCAGGACATGCCCAGCCCTGGTGAGTGGCACAGGCTGGGCCCACTGGGCCAGACAACCTGCTGCACGACTCTGCGGTGGGTGGTGGGCCTCCTGCTCACAGGGAGGTCCCTGTGGGCCTCGGCCTTGTCCTCCTGGAGCCGGCAGGTGGCCTCAGACAACAGACTCCCTGGGGACAGAGGAGCGGGCCCAGGGCCAGGAAGGCTCAGGAGGCTCCCAGGGCAGGGCAGGGCGACCTCAAAGAGGGTGCAGGTCGGGGGAAGGCCGGTCAGTGTGGACAGGGCCCCAGGGCCAGGGGTGGGGTGGGGCAGGCCTGCTGGGCTCTGGTTTACAGCGGCCCTTGAGATGCCGGGAGACGGCAACCCGTGTCCCCACAGTGTGGCCCTGGGACAAGGCAGAGCCCCCTGCAGGGAGGACAGGACCCTCTCATCAGACCACATCTGATGCCCACACTCAGCCCATGGCCAGGCTGGCTGGACGTGCGGGGGCCCACCTGTGGGGGAATGACCTGGCCAGCTGACCTGCTAACCTTGGGCTCAACCCGCTCTGTGCATGAAACACAGGGTCCTCTGGGGCTGGAGTCTTCACACCAACCTGGTGACAGGGAGTGAGGCTCACAGAGGGACAGTCCTGGAAGAAAGTGGGAGCCACCCACTGTCTCAGCTCTGCACCAGCCCAAGGTGGAATTCCACAGAGAGGGCAGGGGCCTGCCTGGAGTCACACAGCAACGGCCTTTGCCTGTCACTTCCCTGACCCAGAAAGACAGGCCGTGTCCACTGTGGGTGGACAGTCTGTTTCCAGCCCTGCCCCAGCTTATCCTCTCCCTGTCTCTGCCTTGGGAAGGTGCCAGGCGGGCAGATGGGCCGGGTGCTGGCGCTGGCACTACCGCAGCCGGGGTGGCAGCTGCTCTGGGGGAGACGCGGAGCTGGCTCTGCCGCCTGCCTCCCGAGCGGAACCTTCTGGATGTTTTGACTCATTCCACCCCATGGTCTCCCGGAGCCTGCAGATCTGGGGCTGGGCCCTGCCCAGTCAAAACAGCCCGGGAGTCTCCCCAGGGAGGGAGGCCCAGGGAGGGAGGCCGGCGGCCAGCTCTGGGGCCCACGCCCGTGCTGAGAGCCGGCAGTCCAGGGGCTCTGCTGGGCTCCCGCCTGCCCCAGGCTGGGCTTCTGCAGGCAGTGCTGGCCAGCCTCCCTTCCGCCCACCAGTAGGCAGCGCCCAAGGAGGGGTGGCCCTGCCACGGGGAGCACTGGCCACGTGCTGGGCCGCACCTTCCACCTGAGAAGGGACCGGGCAGCCAAGTCACAGGCCACAGGCTGCCGTGGGGCCTGGGGAGACTCGCCACCCGCCTGGACCTCCCAGGGCGGCTCCCGGGGGTGAGGGGCACCGGCGAATGCCAGCTCAGGCCAGGCAGTTCTGGCTCCTAAAGGACACGGCAGTCCTCTCCTGGTGCCCAGGGTGACACCCTGTTGCTCACCGAGCTCCTGTGCAAGGACATCGTCCCAACCTGGCCTTGGAAATGTCCGTGCAGACCCTGCCCCGGCCACAGCCTTCAGGATGGAGCAGCCAACCCAGCCCCCTCTTGCTGGCGGCACCAGAGCGTGACGGAATCGTGACGGGAGCTCTGTCACACGCCCCACTGGGGAGGACCTGTCTGCCGGGCCTTTCTCAGGAGGGGAGTTGAGCTGGGTCAGCCCGGGCGGCCGTGCCCAGCGGCGGGTCAGCCCGGGCGGCCGTGCCCAGCGGTGGGTCAGCCCGGGCGGCCGTGCCCAGCGGTGGGTCAGCCCGGGCGGCCCTGCCCAGCGGTCACCAGGATGGGGACTCCCAAGCCTTGGGTTCCTGTCTGGACGGAGTGACAGCCTTCGGGGCTGGCTTGCTGGATGACCACATCGGTCTCCAAGGGGACTGTGGGACACCACTCTGCCTGGCCAAGTCCACTGTGGCCCCCCGCTCCCCCGCCTCAGGGCCTGGCCACAGGCTGCCAGCCACTGCCCTCCCCGCGGGCCTCAGCAGTGTCCCTGTCGAGAAGCCGGCCTCAGCCTGACCACCTGCTGCCCGGCCTCCTTGCCCGCCCGGGCGGAGGATGGTCGGGTCAGCGGCGGCAGCTTGAGCTCTGCGGGAGGGATGTGAGTCCACCCGAGACCTCCACGGCGAAGGACCAGGGTCCCCGCGGGTCAGCGTGGCGGTCAGGCCTCTGGTGGCCACCTGCTCACTGAATGGGCCTTTCTGAACCGTTGTGGGGGCAGATTGGGTTCCACCAGGGGGCGTCATGGCAGCTGGAGGCCAGGGAAGGAGGCCAGGGACTGCCACAGCGCACGCCCCACACTGGAGCGGCTGCTTCCCGCTCAGAGCCAACTCAAGGCCATCAACTGGGTGTGTCCTCAGGGCCATGGGTTCTGCCCAGGGTCCAGTCAGGTGGGGAGGGCAGGGTCCATCTCTTCTTCTCCAGGACCCCCCACCTGGCTTCCTGGTCCTGCATGGGGCCAGAGCCAGGGTGACCAGGAGGACAGCAGCCTCAGCCACTGGGGCCTCTCCGGCAAGGGAAAGTATCTAACGTGTCCTTGCTCCCGTGGGCCGGGCAGCAGCGGGCAACAGGAAGCCGATGTGCAGCAGAACTGTCCCCCGCCTGCCACTTCTTCCTGCCCACGCAGCCCAGGTCCTGGCCCGTCCTGACTCAGGTCAGCGGCTCCACCCCGGCCACCCGCTCTCAGGCTGCGAGGAGTGGCGCCCCGTGACTCTGAGGTCAGCTCGGGACAGCTGTGGCCACGCATCGACCTCCACAGACCCCGGGGCCCCCAGGCAGAGCCTTGGGGGCGGCAGTCCCAGCTGCTGGGTGCCCAGCGAGGCCCTGGACAGAGGGCAGGGACACTGGCCCCGGGCCTGTTCCCACTCCTGTTGCAGAAGTCCCTGAGCCCAGCAAGGGGCCCACTCGGAGGCACAGAGCGGCTGCTGTGGAGAGCAACACGACGGCAGGTGGACGGGCCGCCCAAGGGACCTGCCCTGGTGAGGCCACCGGGAGGGAGGTGCCAGGCCGACAGAAGACCGCACCGTGGGGTGGGAAGCCGAGCGGGGGCGTCGCACGGGCACCGTCCCGCACAGCCTGGGCAGAGACCCTGCGAGCAAGCAGGGGTGGGCGGGGCAGGGTCCTGGGGCCACACCCCCTGGCCTTTCAGGGCCCCTCTGGCCCCAGGCAGAAAGGGCCAGGAGCCGGGAAGACCGGGTGGGCGGCCCAGGACTGTGTGCAGCCTCGGCAGGGGCAGCCTGCTGCCCAAACACCCGCTGCAAGCCCCGGCCAGGGCGTCCCAGCCAGCGGGCAGCTGCCCTGCCCCCGCGGCAGCACTGTCACCCGTGGGTTGTCACCCCGGGGTTGTCCGGCAGGCCCACCAGAGGACAGGGCGCAGGCAGCCAGGCCTCAGCCTCCGATTCTTCTGGAAGCCAGGGGACAAGTCAGACCCCGGGACCCAGGGACCGTAGACAGAGGTCCAGCCGAGGTGGGGACGCCCTCTCAGACACTGCAAGACCACGGCCAAGGAGGCAGGAGGACCCTGGCGCCCCTCGGCAGATGCCAGGCTGGCTGTGTGGCCTGCGCACAGTGGGACGCTGGCGGCCACACGCAGGGCCAGGGCTGACGGCACTACGTGGGCAGACCCAGCGCACACCGAGGGAGACGGCCGGCTCCCGGAGCTCAGGCTGACCCACGAGTGCCCGAGCAGGGCTCCTCGTCCACCGCCGTCCACGGAGAGGCCGCTTCCAGGGGCTCCCTCAGCAGGGCCCCTGCAGCCTCGTCCTAGGAGGCAGGTCAAGCCACCCTCGTCCCAGGACCACAGGACACCACGCTGACCTGGAAGTTGGCCTCAGAGGAGTCCAGGGGACATCCTGTCTGCTGGGCACCCAGCGTGGTCACCCTTGCCCACTCTGCCCTTGCTGGACACTGCAAGGTCTCCTCTTGCCTGTCTGCCCAGTGACCTTCTCCAGGGGTAGCCTGGCCACTTGGGGCTCCCTGGGACACGCTGGTGCAGGACCAAGGCCAGAGCCTTCCCTGCCCTGCAGCCCCCGGCCTCCTCGCTCCCAGAGGGCCTCCGCTCAGCTCCCCTCTGCTGCCTGCCTTGCTGGGCACCTGACCCTGGCATCTTCAGGGCCAGGGTGGTCACTTCACTTTGTGGTCCCTTGGGGGCTCCCTGCTTCCTCCGCCCTGCGCTGCCCAGTGAGCTCAGGAGCCCAGAAGGGAGAAGACCCCCAGCAGGAGAAGCTGCTGGGTCCCAGGCCACAGCCCCGAGTCCTGGGTTAAAGAACACTCGGCACAGATGGGTCCTGCCGTCCGGGTCCTCCTTCTTATTTCCTGGTTTAGGTAGTGGGCATGGAACCAAGAGTGCCTGACTCCTGGGCACTCCCCAACCCTTCTTACTTTTCAGTTGGGTCTCACCGAGTTGCTTAGGGCCTCACTAAGTTCCTGAGGTTGGCCTTGACCTTGTGATCCTCCTGCCTCAGCCTCCCAACCTGCTGGGACCCCGGTGGGCACCACCATGCCTGGCCATTTTCTTTTTCAATGTGGCTGCTGGGCCACCAGAATGGTGCAGGTGACCCTGGCCCCTCATGGGCAGGGTGGTGTCCCTTCGTCTGTGGGGACAGCTGAGGCCCATGTGAGCAAGTGGCTGGTGGAAGAGGTCACAGCTTGGAACACTGAGTGTCTCGGGTCACATGGCAGCAGCCAAGGAGGCGCCGGCCAGGAGAGGTCAGCACTCGGTAGCCTGACTCTCTCTCGGCACCCAACCTGACCCTGGCTCCCAGGAGGGAGAAGCAGACAGGGTCAAGATGCACGGTCAGCAGGGAAACCAGAGGATCTCAGCCCAGATGCCCAGTACTGGGCACTAGGAAAGGACAGGGGAACAGAAGCCAGCTCTGAACCTCGAGGTGTGACAGAGGGCACCCAGGCTCAGAGGGGTCAGGCCATCTCACCAGCCTACGCGTTCCCTGCCTTGGCCTGGGACGTGAGTGGACATCTGTGCATGAGTGTCCAGCTGGGCCAAGGTTGTGGTGGGGTGGGGTGGAGGGAGGAGGCAGGCTCACAGAATCCCAGGATTGGGGGACCTGGTGTGGCTCTGGGGTCCTAGTGGCCCTCTGCCCCGGGCTTGGCTCTGAGCTCACTGTCCCTAGGAGGGAGGACACGGGGCCTGCTGTGCCACAGGACAAGGCCTCTCTGCTCCCTGTTCTGCAAGGAGGCGGCAGGGATGGGCTGAGCCTCCAGGGTCGGGAGGGAAGGACGGGGCACAGGTGCCTGATGCCCACACCCACGTGGTGCTGGTGTGCCCAGAGGACGACGGCCTGCGTCACCGTGATGCCTCATCGCCACAGGACAGCCAGGGCCCCTGGACTGTCTGCACAGAGAGGGCCCTTCTGAGTGTCCCGGAGCTGTGGGGGGGGACCCAATCCAGACAGGGCTCAGAGGCGGGGAGTGCTGCCCTTCCGTCCCCACTGTCTCAGGACAGGGCAGGGCTCCCAGCTGGACCGGGGGCTGTGGCTGCCTCTGGCCTGGGGAGTGTCCCTCCCCCTCCATCCACCTGCCAGCTCTCAGTGTCCTGTGCCGGCTGGTTTCTCCCTGGGTCACTGGGTGATACAGGGGTCCTCGGGAGTCCCCCGTCGCCAGGCCACTGGGGCACACAAGGGCCTTCCCTACCTCCCTGGGAGTGTCCGGGGGCATCTCCCAGGGCGGCCTCTCCGTCCCACCCGCTGCCTGCTGTGTGGACTGTGCTCAAGTAAACAGAAGAGCGCTCGAGCCGGACATCCTCAAACTCCTGCCACGTCCACCAGGTTCCAGCCCTGAGGCCCCTGGGCACACTCGGCCGCCGGTGGGGGCTGAGCGCCTGAGTGGAGGGGGCCTGGGCCGGCCTGAGCCTCGGCTGCAGCACCCTCCTCCCATCAGGCCAGCTCCTCTGCTGACCTTCCCAGTGACGGCGGCTCCTGTGAGATGCCACCCATTACACAGAGCGAGCAGGAGTGCGCCGGGGTTTTACTGCCTCAGGAAACTGCAGCAGGCCCCGCCCGGGTCAGGTCAGGCTGGGGCTTCCACTGTGGGTGTGGCCCCAAGGCCCTTCATGCCCTGGCTCGCTTGGGCAGGTAGCCAAGGCGGTCAGGGCACATCCCCACGGCTGGCCCTCGCCTGCCCTCCCCTGTCACCAGCCCCCAGAGCATCCCCCGGGCAGCCTCAGAAGCAGGATCAGTTCTTATTGCCCAGGAGAAGGTCTGAGTTGCTGGCCACAGTCACAGCAGCGTCTGGGGAGACCACGAGCCAGGTTTGTTTCCGGAGAATAGAACCAGACCCCAGGCCCCTGTGAACTGCCCCAAAGTAGCCCTGGCCCTCCTGCTGGCTCCCACCAACCACGGTTCTTCCCCATCCAGTCCCCTCCCCTCCAGTGGACAGGGTGGTCTCAGTTGAGGATGCACACAAGCTGCCAGGGGCTCTGTGACGCCCACTGCCCTGCCAGCCCCGTACTGGCCTCTGGGTGGAAGCTCCAGGGTGCCCACCTCTGCTGCACCGGACAGCACTGCAGGGGGCTCCCAATCTCTGCCGCTGAGCTGTGAGCTCTGAGCCTCCTGGGGTAGGAAAGTGGGGGCCCACGGCAGCCACCTGCCCGGACGGTGTGAATGGGAAGCAGGGGGCACGCCTCGCCCAGTGCAGCCCCATGGACCCGCGTCAGCAACAATGTCCGGCCCCTGGCCCAGCAACAAGGAGGTGTTCAATCAACACCTGCCCAGAGGATGAGGGATGGTGGCACACACTCCCGGAGCCTGCTTTGTCCCATCAGCAGCCACAGCAGGGCCACACTGTCACCAGCCTGGAGCTGAGCCCTGGAGGCCCAGAAGCCACATCACCACTGGGACCCGATTCCAACATCAGTGAGCACCATGTCCACACAGCGGACAATGTCAGGCTTGTAGCTGGTCTCAAAGGACCCCCCCCCCCCGCCACCCGCCGCAGCATGCAGCAAAGGGCGGCCAGGGACCACTTGGGTAAGACGGGTATTGGGTCTGCATGACCCACACAGGGCAGAGGTGGAGGCATACTGTCCTGCGGCTGCCCCCAGGTATCCACGACAGCTGTGGCCACCTGCCTAAGGCAGGCCGGGGAGGGCTCCTGCGTGGCAGAATCAACCTGTCACCACAGAACCCAGGTGTGCTCAGGAGCCCCAAGAAGAGGACCCTGGGGCCCAGGCAGAGGAGGCCACCACTCGAAGGGCTGGCTGTGGTCAGACTTGTCCCCAGGACTCTGAACGTCAGAGGGAGGGGAAGCGTCACCTCCCTCAGGTGGTCACGGGTCTTGGACAGCGACTGCAAGTGGGACGCGGAGCTGGGCAGCAGTGAGCAGGACAGGCAGGCCCAGACACAGCCAGACCAGGTCCCGCACCTGGCACCCACCACACCAGCTAATCCCACACGGGGTCCTGAACACACCTGCCTGTGCACGCACAGGTGCAAACACCTGAGGTTCTCCTGCCCCTCCTGGGGAGGACACAGAGCCCACCCGGCTGCCCTGGTGCACGGGGGGCTGGATGGTCACAAACCCCAACACAGCCTGCCTGCAGGGCAGCAGGGCAGGAGGAGGCCCGCCCCCGAGGAGGCGGCAGTGCCAAGCCCGGCCCTCCTCGGTGGCAACCCTGCCGGCTGGGATCCTGCAGATTAGTGACCCAGCCCTCCGGCGTCTTCAGATCCATGCGTAGGAAGGAAAATTAATCTCTTCCAGTCATGCGGAAAAGAAAATACATGGAGCCGAACCAGAGCTTTCCTGGAGGTGGTAACTCAATTATGTGGATAACCCGGTGACAGGAGGAGAGACCAGGACCTTGAGGACCGGTGGGTGGCACAGCAGCCCCAGAGGGCATGGGGGAGGCTGGGGTGACCTCCACTCGCCAGCCCAGGCTTTGCACACAGCAGTGAGAGGCCCCAGCACCAGGAACCACTCACACGCCTCCCACTCCCCCAGTCAACAGAGATACGGCATCGACCCTGTGAGGCAGATTCCACCAGAAAATTGGTCCTAATGTGATAGTCTCCCTGCCCGCGACCGTCCAGCTCGGGCAGCACCAGTGCAACAGCTGCCCCTCCAGCTCTCAGCTTTCCTTCTCTGCGTTTCCTTCTCGTGCACAGGAGTGGTCTCAGCCCAGCAAAACAATGCCAAAGCATGGCTCTGGGGCAGGGTGCTCAGGACAGAGCCCGCCTGCCAGCTCCCGGCCACCGGCACCTGCCGGCCCAGGGCCAACCACGTTTCTGGCTCCCACTGTCCACTGCAGCCTGGTGCGCCCCACACAGACTCCGTGTCTGTGCCCAGGCACTGTCTGCAGGGCCTTGCCTCCCCTTCCCTGGCTTTGCAAACTGGGCAGGTGAGGCTGGACTCTCTCACCCCGGGCCCTGACCCGGGAGGTCTGGGAGAAAGCCGAGTGCCAGTCTCAAGAAGTTTCTCCAGCCTGGACCAGCAACTTGCAGGGGCAATGCCAGGGCTCGGAACCTTGGGCCCTTTGTCTCCAGCCAGCCCTGTCCTGAGTGGCCGCCCGGGAACCTCCTGTTTCTGGGCCCAGGGAGGAAACACACATCCAGTCAGGCAGTGAACTGACACCCTGGCCACAGGTCTAAGGAGCGGGCCTGATGGCCACGCAGACTAGCCCACAAACAGGCACACAAGATTGTGTTTCCTCGCAGCTACCCCAGGTCAGGGTCAGGCCCCAGCTGGGGGCTGCTGTGGGGGAGGGGCTCCAGGCTCACAGGTCTGCCAGCCACTCTGGCCACCCAGAACACACCAAGTTCAGAGCCTGTGCTCAGAGTAGGCCTGGGAGCTGGGTGCCTCCAGCCTGGCTGCCTTCTGCTCCACCTTACTGACTGGGGCTGAATTTCCAGCCATCTGTCCCTCCTCATCGGCTCACACCTCCCTCCCACTGTTCCCACAGCCTGGCTCCAGGCCTGCCCTACACACAGATGGACGGTTCCCAAAGGCTGTGAGCAAGATCGCCCCCCAGGGCTGGCCTGAGCACCTGGAACGTCAGAACCCAGGGAACACCTGCGAGCCCCCCCCCCACCGCGGAGCAGGGCACACCTTGCTCCACCACCACCCCGGCCTGGGTGGCAGCTCAGGGACCAAAACAAGAGGGGGAGGAGCTAGAGGGAGCCAGCAGCCCCTCCTCCCCAACCAGGCCACCCCATTCTTTCCTAGGGTACCCCTCTGCCTCCCCAGTCCGGGCCCTGTCCCCCGTGCCGCGGAGCTTTGTCAGGAAACGGGGTCGCTCCAGGCGGAGTCTGGGGACTCCGCGCAGGGCGTTCAGTTAGCACCTTAAGTTTAACCACACCCCCGGAGGGTCGGGCTCTCCGCTCACCTGGGGGGTGCACTCGCCCAAATGGGTGGGCGCTGAGCTGGCTCCACCCTGCCGCGGGCACAACTTTGTAAAGTGGGGGCGGGGGCGGCCCGTGCGCTCCGTGCGGCTGCGGCGCAGACCCGGGACGACAGCGCGGGCTGAGCGGTGACAGCGGCGCCGCGCGGGCGGACACAGCACTTACGGTCCGGAGGTCCGGCGCTCGGCGGGCGGTCGCTCCCTCGCCACCCGGCTCCCGAAGCGTCTTTGCCTTCGGACTCCGTCCGCACCTCCGTAACTTGGGGGCGATCGGCGCGTCGTCCTCTCGCGCGGCGCCGGGCTCAGGCGCGCCACGGGGCCGGAGCGCGCGGGGCGGCCGCCTGGGCCATGCCGCTGGGCTCAGCCGCCCGCGCGGGAACAAAGCGCGCACGCCGCCCGGGCGGTCTGGCCTTGCGGCCGCCGCGTCCAGCCGCCGCGCCTCTGCTCGGCTGCCGCGCGCCCGCCCGCGCGTCTCACGGGGCCCCGCGGCCCCCTCCCCGCGCGCTCCGCCCCCGCCTCCCGCGCCCCGCCGCCGCTGCTGCGCCACCTGCCTCCCGCTCGGCGCCCATTGCGCTCGCTCCGCCCCGGGGCGTCGGCGCGGGAGAGGCGCCCGGCCGGTGTGCGGTCGGCGCGGGAGAGGGCGCCGCCCCACGCCCGGAGCCGCTCGCGCCTCGCCCCGGGGCAGCGAGCCGGGCTGGGGACGTGGGGGCCGCCCAGAGCGGGGGGCCGTGCGGGCGGGAGCGGGCGCGCTGTCCTGCGAGGCGCGGGTGCGGGAGTGGGCCGCGCGGGGCCCCGAGATCCGTGCGGGCGGGCCCCTCGCCGCGCCACCCCCGCCCGCTCCGCAGGCCGCGCCCCAGGAGGGCTGGGGCCCGAGCGCACTGCTGCGCACACCCACCTCGGAGCAGTCGGCGGCCGCCGGCCTCGCAGCTCCGCAGCCAAGGCGTCTGCGCCCGGGCGGGAGGCCAGCGCCGGGCGCCCCTCCTCCGGCCGCCGCGCCCCCAGCGCGCGCTCCGTGGGGCGGCGGGGACCCGGGGCCACCTCCAAGCTCGGCCGGCAGGGAGCGCGCTTCCCCCGCTGCGCGCTCGGCCTCGGTCCCCGGGGCGCTGGGCGGCCTGCGGGGAGGGCGCAACCTCCCGCGTCCCCCGCAGCCCGGCCGGGCGTTCGCATATGCTTTGCATACGTTTGCATATCATTCATTTTAATGTCGGCCTGCAGAAAGGCCCCAAACCGCTGCCCCGCGGGTTCCGCGCCCCACTTTCTCCTCTTCCCTCCTTTCCTGGGCCTGAGCCCCAGCCGCCTTGCCCCTTTCCTGGAGGGCTGGCTGGTTGACCCAGCTGATGCGGTTGCCCATTTGGTTCCTGTGAGTAAACTTGGCGCCTTTTCTTTTCTTTCACCCCGGGCTCACACACTGTTTCTTAGAGACATGCAAGGGTCCCAGGGTCACCCTCGTAGGAGACAGAAGGGGTTAGAACTTCAGAGCAGCAGTGCCTTGATTTGCATCTCATTTGGCATAAATCTGCATGTGAAGACTCAAGGTCTCCAATTGCTAAGTATAAAAGCAGCCATGTGCCAAAAGAAGTCCCTCTCCTGCCAGGTTTGCTGCTCTGCCCGTTTCTCCCTTCCCCAGTCCTTCTTGGGATGTGGCTCTGGGAGCTGCAGAGAAGGTAAACTGGGACAGAGTGGGAGCTCCTGCCCACCGGCCACTCCAGGGGCACTGGGCAGAGGTCTGTCCCGTCCCACCACTGACTGGCCTAAAGCCCTCAGTCATCATCGGCCTGCACTTTGCCCAGTTTTCCAGTCACTCTTGGCGGGCGTCTGCCCACGTGCCTCTCCTGCTCCGTGGAGCAGCGACGGGTGCCAAGCCCACTGCACACAAGGGTGAGGATCTCAAATGCCAGCTGTGCGCTTACGGCCGCAGGTGTTCCGCCTGAGTGGGTCGACACCAGTCCCCTGCCTCCTTGGGCTCCCGGGGCCGCGACTTAGATGCGGTTGTGCTGTGTGCCACAAAGCAAGGCGAGCACCCCGCCGTTCTCCCCCCGCGGCCTCCTGATTCAGAGATGTTGGGGTGCAAGGAGTGGGCTGTGTGTCGCTCTGACCCCCGGGGCAGGAGGCCAGACCAGGGCTGGCGTGGCCCTTCCCGGGCCTCATGGGTGGGCCCATCGCTGCCCCACTTCTGTGGACCTTCTGTGTGGAATGGCTGTGGGGGCCCTGAATGAAGCAGCGCTCACAACTACTGACCCCCAGACGCTGAGATGGGACTGCGTCCTTCCTGAGCAGTCCCTGGTGCCCGCCTGAGAGCTGTGGCTGGTGGGCACATAGCGGCTGGGCTCCCTTTTGTGCTGAGTGGGCCGACCACTGTCCAGCCCAGCCCAGCCACCTCACGCTCACATCACGCTCACATCACGGGTGTTGACAGCTGCCGCTGCGCTGGGCATGGCCACCCACTTGGCCTCCCGGCTTCTCCCCGTTGGCCATACAGTGCTTCTAGGTCCTGCAGCTGGTGTTGGAGGAGGATCCACCCAAGCCTGAGGGTTTGCAGCCTGACGGGCCAGGCAGAGACCCGCCAGGCAGAGACCCGCCAGGCAGAGACCCGCCAACCCCAAGCCAGACAGCACGCAGGCAGAGCCCCCAGCCCTGGGAAGCGGTTCCCCTGGTTCCCCCACGGGCTGTGTCTGTGGAGTCAGGAGCTCAACTCACGTCAGAGGAGCTACCTCCCGCCTCTGGCCTCGAGGCCCCACTCCCGTGGAGGCCTGCGAGGGACGTTGCCCAGGGCCCTGTGCAGGCTGGTCCCGGCAGGTGCTCTGCTGCAGCTGGGGCTCCTCTGCGTCACGGCCACTCTCAGCTCCCAGGCCTACCTGGGTGGCTTCCACTCTCCTGACCTCCCCAAGGGCAGCGCCCCTCAGTCCCCACAGCTGCCAGCTCCCGTTTCCACCCAGACGGACTCCAGCCTGGTGTGCTGCCTCTGCTGCACCGCAGGTCTTTCTTCCGACACCCGGTAAGCCTCACGCCGGGCAGCCCTGGCCAAGTGCAGGCACCCGGCACCACCTGCCCCGTCCCACGTGCCTCCATCACCCACCTGTCTGCCATCACCCACGGTGGCCTGCAAAAAGCTTTTGAGCTACTGTGGACTCCCACAGACGCTCTTCTGTCACCTCCAAGAATCTGCAACAGAAGTCTAGCTGCCAGAGGATAAAACCTGACCTCCTCTGAGTGTGGACTGGTAAATAAGCCGGTGGCTAATGGGCCTGGGGAACACGGCTGTTAGATTGGAACCATTATCTGTTTAAAAATGTACAAACTGACTCCCGGGACAGCTGGATTCCACTCAGGTCCAAGTGTCACATCAGCGTGACCCGGGAAGGAAGGGCTTGGCAAGCTGCACTTTACCAGCGTCTCAGACTTGCTCTGCAGAGAACATGACAAGACACAACGGGGGGGGGGGGGGGGGGGCGGCTCGCAGACACTGCCTCTGCCAGGATGCCCAGCAGCTCCGCGGGGAGAAGACAGGTCCCAGCTCCCAGGACAAAGGTCTGAGCAGGCGCCTGTCTAGGAGCGGCCAGGCAAGTGGGCAGGCGGGACGGCGAGGCCCAGGCACACGCGGGGGTGCAGACCAAAGCAGCTGTGCCCCCGAAGAAGGCTTGGGGACCTCACCCTGACAACCAGACGACGGACCCCTGCTCCTGCTCCTTAGTGCTACCCACACACAGAGGGGAGTTTCATTTTTATTCTTTATTTATTTAGTAGTACTGGGGATTGAACCCAGGGGTGCGTAACCACTGAGCCACACCCCGGCCCTTTCTATGTTATTTTGAGACAGAGTCTTGCTAAATGGCTGAGGCTGGCCTTGACTTGTGATCCTCCTGCCTCAGCCTCCCAAGTTGCTGGGATCACAGACATGGTCCCGCCCCCACTGCCTTACCCAAGTGAGCTAAACACAGGCTCATACCGATCCCTGCCAGGAAGGGTTCAGAGAAGCTTCATTCACAATTGCTCAAAGCCAGAGGCAACAAGGCCATCCTTCAAAAGGTGCATGAACAGGCTGGGGTCCACCCAGGGAGGAGGAGGAATTATTTGGACCCGGAGGCCCAGGAGCCTGGTGTGCATGTTACTAAGTGAATTAGCCATCTGAAAGGCCACCTGCTGACACCCTCACCCCATCCCCCAGTCTGCAGCACGCTGCAGAAGACAAAGACAGTGCAGGTGTGGGGACCCAACTGTCTGCCTTTTATCAGGACTGCAGTGCAAGGTTGCACAGGGAGTGCACTGCATCAGAGGCTTCTCGGGTGTCACTGTTTAGCAGCCACCTCTGTCTGTGAGCAAAGATGGTTCTACCAGTCACCAGGAGAACTGTCCTTAGCCAGGCCCGAAGTACCCTTCTGGGGTCCAGCAGGACCCTCCTGGCCCAGGTTTCCATGGGCCACGAGAGGCCTCTGCGTTCCCAGCTGCACCTAGGAGCCACCGTGGGAAAGAAGGATCAGCAGGGCCAACCAGGGCGGTGAAATTTTAGGGGCACCAAAAACTTGGTGATCAACAGAAATTGCATTTTGATCCAGAATTTTAAAATATTAGAATCAGTGACAAAAACACATTATCCTGAGCACAACATCAAAATCCCACGTGAGGACAGCGTCACCCTGGGACTCCCTTCGCCACAGGCAGCCGTGTGCCCAGCCCGCCGTGTCCCCCACCAGCCCCTTCCCCCACGTGCATCTCGAGGTCCGGGGAGGCCCCGGGACCTGCGCTGAGACGGGACTAGAGGGTGCTGCAGCCTGGGCCCCGCGGTCCCCCGCCGGGCTCTGTGCTCCTGGGGACCCGGGAGTCCTGGGAGGGCCCCGAGGCTCCCAAGGGTCCAGCCGGGGTCACTTGTCTGGTGTTGGAGCCCTAGCTGGGCACCCTGAGCAGAACGAGGCTGGGGTGAGAGAACCACCATCGGTCACCGCAGGCAGAAGGCCCCTGGGTAGGACGAGGCCACTGGCCCCAAGAGATGCAGGACGGGGTGGCCGAGCCAGGATGGGCCCCGACCGTGGCTCTCGCTTCTGACCACGTGGGTTCCGTCTCGGCCCTGTCCTGGCCACCCCATCTCTGCACAGGGGTGATGTCCACCAGAAGGGGGCCTTGGGCATCGAGGGCCACCCTTCCAGACCGTAGGGAGTGGCCCAGGAGGAGGCGCCGTGGTGGGAGTGGGCGCGGCTGGGCAGGGAGACTGGGCCTCCTTAGCCACGCAGCTGCCAGCACAGGGCAGGGCGGGCGCTGGCCTGGGCGCTGGCCTCTGCTGCAGCAGGTCCTCTGCGCCTGGCTGTCCTGGAGACTGCTCACCCCAGCCTCCCTGAGCTCGGAGCAGGAAGGGTTCTGCACACCTCCCGCCCACGGAGCTCCACCACCCTGGGCCGCAGGGGCCCTCGGTCTCACTGGCCACCCAGGGGGCCATCTCACCAAATGGCAAGGCCCGTGTGGTGATGGAGCTGGGGAGCCGGGCCCCGCAGCTCCGCAGGGCACTCACTGGGCACTCACTGGGCAGCGTGGAATGGTCATCCAGGGCCTTGAAGTGGACCTGCAGCCCATTTGCCAGGTGTGTCCACCAGAGGTGTTTGGTATAGTCCACAGCAGTCAGGGTGGACGAGGGCCCACCCAGGCGGAGGCCAGGTGACCCTGGAGCCTTCCCTCGGAGCAGGCCTCTGCGTAAAGGTGTGGAAACATGTTTGGACTCTCGCGAAGTGAGAACGGGCAGCTGTCCGCTGGGAGGAATGAGGAGGGAGGCCGTGGGCGGCGTGGCCCTGTGTCCTGCTCTCTGCTGCCCCGTGCCTGGATTCAGGCTGTTCATGCAGTGTGGGCGGCTCCTCTCTTGGGCCCATCCCCTCGGTCCTCCCTTCTTTCCATTGTGGTCTGCTGGCTGGAGGGAAGTGGCCACAGCTCTGGGAACTGGGGACTGAAGAGCTGCAGGCACACAAGCTTGTTTTTGTCTTGTCAGTTGTGGAGGCCAGCCTCAGATTTCGATCCTCCTGCATCAGCCTCCAGAGCCTCTGGAATCACAGGTGTGTGTACCCACTTGCTCACACAGTTGTAAAGTGGCCCAAAGACAAGTTTGAGTTCTTGAGCATTTGTTGGACTTCAGATTGGAACCAGGACCGGCATAGGCAGTGGGAATGACTGGCAGCCAGAGACTCTGGCAATGCACACCAGAAAGGGAGTGTGGGTGGGGTCAGGGTGCCCCAGGTCCCTGGGAAGCACGTGCCCTCTGGAGGTGGCACAGGACAAGTTCGTCATATTTCTCACTTCCTTTGGGGGGACAAAGCCCACCTGCACTAAGGAAGGCAAAACAAAGTCCTGAAAGTGTCAAGGGAAACACAGCGTCCGCAGGTGACGACGCAGCCCGGTGTCTCGGAGACAGTGCAGAACTGCCCGTGGGCAGAGCGAGTCCCCTGACCCGGGCCCAGGCACGCCGTGGGCACCAGGACCAGCCGCACTGCAGCAGCCGGCCGAGCCAGCCAACAGGCAGAGCCTTCTCCACCAGGAGGACGCATGGGGCACGGCCACCCCGTGCCCGCGGGCCACGCGCCTTCTCTGCTCCTCTCTCGGGCCCCTCCCGCCTCGTCCCCTCCGCTCTGCGGGGTTCTGAACGAATGAGAAGGGAGAACCCCCTCTTTGCTCTGGGTGAGGGGCAGTCCCAGGGCGGAGTGCCGCAGAAGGGGCGTGGGCTTGGCTGCCCCGCGGCTCCGGGCGCAGTCCTGGCCGCCTGCCTCCCTCCTGCTGGGTGATGCCACTTGCCGTCTCTGTGTCCTGACTGGCACCCTGGATCCCTGGATCCCAGGCCCCCGAGGGGGTGAGTGCCCAGGGAGCCCAGACCCTGGTTCCAGCAGCCCAGGTCCATTAGTGCCTGGGCCAGAAGAGGCCTGTCCACTCCCTGCTGTGCCACGGGGGAGCCCTCAGTGAGCCAGAGACCTGGGCAGGCCCGGTGCTGAGCCCTGGTCCACACACCCCAGCTCTGCAGGGCCCTCCCCGTGCTGCCCCACGATGACCTGCTGTGAGCTTTGGGCGTCCCTTCGCCGCAGTGAGGCCCTGCCCCTGGCTCGCTGGGCCTGCCAGGACGCGTGCACTCCTCCTAAGTCTCAACACGCCTGCTCCTGCCTCGGAGAGGACGCAGTGGGCCAGCTGTGCCCTGCCGGCCGCCCCGTCCTCTGGGCTGCCTGGGGCAGGGCCGTGGCGCGTCTGCTCCCTGGGCCCGCAGAGCAGCAGGGGGCGGGGCTGGAAGCCAAGGAGCCACCGCAGGGTCCCTCCTCCCTCAGGAGCAGCTGGAGCCAGCCGCCAGCGCCTCCAGGTGTCCCCCGCAGCAATTCGGGGGGTGGGCACACGCCCAAGGGCACGTTCACGCTTTGAACCAATGTCCTGTCCTGTCCCGGTTCGTGTGTGACGCACCTTGGACCAGCCTGGGTGGCACGGCCATTTCCAGGTGCCCCTCACAGTCCTGCCCCGGGTCTGCCAGCCGCTCCTCTGGCGACCCGCCCTGCCACCAGCACACAGCCTTCCCTCCGCTGTCAAAGGTTGGTGGCCCTACCAGAACAGCCCATCCGAGGCTGACCACAGGGCTCCAGCCACACGGATGGGGCCCTGACCCAGGCCAAGCCACAGTGTCCTGTCCCCCGGAGTCTGGGATGGAGACTGGCCAGCAGTGAGTCAGGAGGCCTGCCTGCTCCCGGCCCTGGAGGCCACCAGCCGCCTGGGGGCTGGCATGGCTCACAGCATGGTGGGGAGGAAGACCCCATCCTGGCAGACCCCGCAAGCAGGCTCCTGACCAGCACCAGGGCCTTCGTCCTGCCCCTGCCCCTCAGGCCTCAGCTCTCCCCTGGGCCTCAGGGCTGTGCTCTCCCCCTGCCCTCCAGCTGTCCTGGCCACTGCTCCTGCCCCACCCCAGTGCAGAGAAGGAAGGGCATGGCCCCACAGCCCACGGGAACCATCGGTTCCGTTCTGTGTCCCCACACCAGCAGGGACACTGGGGCCAGGTGGTATTGTGTGGAGTCACATGATCCTGGGGCAGGGTGGTGGGACCCACCTGTGATCGCACCTTCCCCAGCCTGCAGCCACCCACAGCAAGACCCTGCTCCAGAAGGTCCCAGCATGGCCACCCATCACCCACTGACCCTGCCGTGAGCCTCAGGGAGAATTAAGGGGTGAAGAGGGGGCTGCCTGGCCCGGACCCCTGTGTGAGGCTGTCCAGGGCTCCTGGCCCCTGGCCTCTCTGGCACCGTCACCCACTCTGACTTCCCTGAGCTGCCGTCCCCCCGCCCCGTGCTGTCCAGGCCAGCACCACCAGCTGCAGCGCCTGGACAAAGCCCTGGCCTCCTGGAGTCCTGGGCCCCTTCTCCGAGTGCTGCCCCTCACCTCAGCCAGGACCCCAGGCAGAGCCGGCCTCACTACGCAGCCCGCCCCGGACTCCAGGCCCCGGCCCTGCCTACTGGTCACTCTCTCCCCGGACGACCTCAGGATCAAATAGGATTTGGCCAGGAATGAAGTCTGCGTGACCACGGCACGTCATGGACGCCCGGGGCAGCAGGAGCCCCCGACAGGAGACAGAACAGAGGCCACACCTGTGACTCCGTTCCTGCCGCACACTCAGGTGGGGCAACCGGGACGGAAATCAGGCAGTGGAGCAGGGGTCTGGCTCATGGGGAGGGCCTTCCTAGGGGTGGGCAAGTGCCCCGAGATCAGTCAGGGGTGAGGCTGCCGGCGCAGGACGCCAAACCCCGACGTGTGTGGTGGTGGCAAGCCGCGCCCTGTGTGTGCAGGGCCTGAAGCCGCCGTCAGGCCAGGGCAGAGCCGTGCAGGCCGGGCGGGTGGCCTGGGCCCTTGGCTTGCTGGCAGAGGAGTTGAGAGGGCCAGGCGCAGCCCCTCCGGGCAGGGCCCCGTGCCAAGGCAGTGAGGCGGGCAGGTGGGCCCCAGGGCTCTGGGTGTGGCCGGAGGGGACCTAAAATAACTCAGAGAGCCCGAAACTCCCAGGGAGAAGCTGAGGGCTGAGGTCTCCTCGGATGGGGAACTGCTCCTGGCGGGAAGGGGAAGTTCCGCTGGGCAGGGATGGGTGGGGCTGCAGGGAGCAGGGGCTCCAGCTCTGCAGGGGCACCTGACGGTGGTGCGGAGGCATGTCCCACATCCCACATGGGGACTGAGGCCCAGCCCGGGGCTCCTGCTGCTCATGGGGCGGCTGGAGAGTCCGTGCCCCGAGACCCGCTTTGCAGGATCGTCTCCAGGCAAGAGACCAAAGTCGGCTGCCCGCGAGTCTGAATGGCCCGCGAGGCGTCGCGCACACGAGGAACCGCTCTTGGTGCCAGCCCGTCTCGGCGGACCCTGGGGATACGCTGGCACTGAACGCGTATGTTCTCTGAGTTTCCACTTATCCAAGTTCACCTCTGTGGATGAGGTCCGCCGCGGGCCCAGGCCTCCTGTGAGCAGCAGTGGAGCCCTGTCTCCTGTCTCTGTGGCCACCCGTTCTCCCTCTGAGCTGGCCGCTCTCCAGCATCCTTCAACAGGAAAAGAGACGTGGACTGTGGGCCTCAGCACCCAGGACAGAGCCACCAAGGGTGTCCAAGGACAGGCGGCCTGGGGGAAGTCAGCCTGGGCCTTAGGGTGGCACAGCAGCGTGACACAGACAGTGGTGTTTAAATGGCTTTCTTTGACCTTGATGCTTTCCCCAAGGCGCCATGACCGCGGGTCAGGAAGAAAGGGGGGTTCTCGAGAGGCTGCGACCCCCGGCCCAGCCTGGTAGGGCCAGCGGGCTTCTTCCTGCTTCGCAGTCACCGGGGCCTCACGGCTCAGCAGGGAAGTGCTCTGACCTGAGAGAGGCACGAGGCTCCCGAGGCAGGGCCGTCGGTGGGGCCTGGTCACCCAGGCCCATTTGCAAGGACCCCAAAGACAAACGGAGCTCTCGGGCACAGCATTGCCGAGGGGCCTGCCGGAGCCTGCAGCCACCTGCAGGCCAGCATCTGTCTGCTGTGACCCTCTCAGGGAAGCCCCTTCCCAGCTTCGCCTGATGTTGAGGTGGAGGCCGGGCCCTGGGCAGCTCCATGCCGCCTCTCCTGTTTGGCCTGGGAGGGGCCCCAGGCCTGCCCATGACTCCTTTGCTTCACTGGTGCAGGAAGCAGAGGGTCCTTGGCACCTTGTGGCCTGGGGGCGAGGAGGTCAGGTGGTCAGGGAGCAATATAACCCCTTCTTCATGGGTCCCAGAGCCAGGTGGACGGAGGCAGGAGCTGCAGGCCCCGGGCAGGTAAGCAGCCGTGGGCCAGGCACGGGCCGGCAGATCCCACAGCAGTCTGCAGAGGGTGGGAGGGAGGGAGCGGAGCCCAGGGCAGCAGGGTCTCTGCCAGCAGAGAGGTCCACCTTCTGTGGACAGGCCTGCCCTGGTCAGCGGAGGCCTGGGCCTGGGGTGGGGCTTACCCACTGTGCTTTTTTAAAAAAATTAAGTTTTTTAAAAATAAAGAGAAGGTAGACTTTCCACTTCAACAACCCGAAGGGGCCTTGGGACCCTGGTGTGTTGTGAGCCCCTTGGGTCTACCTTTCTGGGCGAAGCCAGCACTCCTAGACCGAACCCTCTGGCCCTGGTGGTCTCTAACCCACTCAGTCCTGTGTGTCCTCTTGTTCCGGACCTTTGTAGAGATGGGGTCAGGTCGTGTGTGCCTGAGCCGGCCGTCTCTGTGTGGTACCGTTCTCACCCTGAAGGTGTCGAGAAGGTGTTTCGAAGGCAGTGAGCCTCCAGCCGCCATCTCCCAGCGCCCCCTCCCTGATGGCATTTCCTGAGCACCTACTATGTGCTGGCACTGAAGTGACCAGCAATCATCAGGCCAGCAGGAGCAGCACCTGCATCACAGGAGGGGACAGGGGAGTGGACAGGGGAGGTTGTCCCAGCCACACAGGCCAATGATCCTCTCTCACCTGTCCTTCCTGATCCTCCTCCCCCATTTCACTATGTCTTTGCCTCTTTCCTGACCACGTCTGAAATGCATCTTTGACACATGCTCATTATATATTTGCATAGATTGCATTTTTAATCTTTTGGAAAGTATATCCTGAGCTTTCCTCCCTGCTTTCCTCCCTGCCTTCCTGAGTTCTTTGCCATTTTCACATCCACCCACCCACCCAACCATGCATCTATCCATCCAATTATCATCCATCCATTCATCCATCTATCCATCTATCCATCCACCCATCCATCCACCAATCCATTCATCATCCATCTATTCATCTAGCCATCCACCCATCCATCCACCATCCACCCATCCACCCACCCATCCACCCATCCATCCATCCATCTACCCATCCATCTACTCATCCATCCATCCACCCATCCACCTACCCATCCACCCATCCATCCACCCATCTACCCATCCATTCATTCACCTATCCATCCACCCATCCATCTACCTATCCACCCACCCATCCACCCATCCATCCATCCACCCATCCACCCATCCATCCATCCACCCATCCACCCATCCACCCACACATCCACCCATCCATCCACCTATCCATCCAACCATCCACCCATCCATCCATCCACCCATCCACCCATCCATCCATCCACCCATCCATCCACCTATCCATCCAACCATCCACCCATCCATCCATCCACCCATCCACCCATCCATCCATCCACCCATCCATCCACCCATCCATCCACCCATCCACCCACCCATCTACCCATTCACACATCCATCCATCCATCCACCCATCCACCCATCCATCCATCCACCCACCCATCCATCCATCTATCCATCATCCATCCATCTATCCATCTATCTACCCATTCACCCATCCATCTATCTATCCACCCACCCACCCATCAACCCACCCATCTACCCATTCACACATCCATCCATCCACCCATCCATCCACTCATCCACTCATCCATCTACACATCTACCCATCTACCCACCCACCCATCCATCTATCCGTCATCCATCCATCTACCTATCTACCCATTCATCCATCCATTATCCATCCACCCATCCACCCATCTACCCATCCACCCACTCATCTACCCATCCACCCATCCACCTATCCATTCATCTGTCATCCACCTATCCATCCATCCATCCACCCATCCATCCATCCATCTACCCATCCATCCATCCATCTACCCATCCATCCATCCATCCATCCATCCATCGTCCATGCATTCATCCATCCAGTTATATCAGTGTTAGAATTCAAAGTGACATACTTGGGGCATTTAGTAACATGCTCATTTGAGTTAAGAGCTGACAAACGTCCTTCTTGGTGGGCTGGTTTCCAGAGAGGACATTCTGCCAATAGTGTTCAAGGCAGAATTTCCAGGAAGGTAGTGAGCCAAGTCTGCAGCTTCGAGGCTTTCATGCAAATGGGTGCTGAGCATGGGTGGCACGTGCGGGTGCTAGGAACACTCCCTCTGTGGCTATGAAACCATGGTGTTCAGACGTTGGGAAGCAGCCCGTCCGGCACCAGGCAGGGCCCCCTCTAAATGGGTGCAGAAGGACACCAGAGGCCCTGGATGCTGTCTGTATGACCTGGTCATGTCCCACATGTCTGTCTGGGTGCTCAGACCTGTCCTCGTGACCCAGGGGTGAGGCTATGGGGTGTGGTTTGCTGTCACCTCTGGGAACTTGTCTATCATGCACTGGGCCACCGTTATCCACCAACAAAGCAGCAGTCCCAGGTTTGCATGTGACTGAGCCGAGTGAGGTCATTTCATAAGAGATTGCACATCAAGGGGAGCTCTTAGTCCATCAAAAACAATTTAGGGAGCATGCAAGCAGACACTTAGAAAGCATTACAGAGCACTGGGCCTCCGGATGGGCCCCGAGGTGTCCCTGGTACGTCCCTCCCCGATGACACCCTCCTCAGCGCTGTTCAGTGGGAGGCTTGGGCCAAGGCGGGCAGAGGGAGCCCAGGAGCGCAGGCAGGTGCAGAATTTCCCTTGGGCCACCTACACAACAGAGGAGGCTGCTCTGCCTCTTCCTTCTGCCTTAAAGGGAGGCCCAGGCGATTCCCACCACCCGCTCCGAGTGCAGCGGACTTTCCCAGGTGCCCAGGAGGCCATGTGCTCACTGGCCTGCAAATTCCAGGACTTTCCACCATCTGAGTTACACCCCAGAGGCTCCAGAGCCATAACTGCTAGGTACAGACGGAGCTGGTTTACCAGAGCTGCCCCTCCTGTCCAGTCTCCCATGGACTGAGGAACCCTCGGAGCAGCATGTCCAATAGGGATTTGATGGGCATTGCCCAGGAGATGCCCTGTGTTCTATAGCCAGTGTCCCAGGGAAGGAGAGTGAGGGGAGCTGGAGGCCACAGTGTCCACCTGAACCCTTACCCAGGGACGTCTGGCTGCACTGTCCTCAGCCAACGGTACTCCAGTGTTTGCACGCTGTTTCTGCAGAGGACTTTGGAGTCCCACGTGCTGTACAGGTCATCAGGGCTGGCTTCGGACCAGCTGTCTGCGTAGCCCCTGGAGGCTGCAGGGCTGAGAAGGACCCCCTGCCACACCTGAGGCAGGGTCCACAGGCCTCCGTGGGGGGTAGTGGGCAGGTGGACTGTAGGTGCACAGGCAGGGTGGCGGGAGGGCGGCCTGGCAGGCCTGGGGCCAGCTGCCTCCTGGAGGGAGGAAGCACCTGGCAATCTCGCCTTGGCAGGAAGTTGCCTCTCGCCTCCGGCTGCACTCTGCTCTGGGTGGGGAGCCCCATGGGGACCCCCGGTGGGGATGGCCCCTGCACGAAGGCAAGGAACCCCTGCTGAGGGGACCTGGCGACGGCTGGGTCTGGGGAGGACTGGGGACAGGAGAAGCCCCTGGGGACTTCAGAGTGTGAGGTCCCAGCCCTCCATCTAGAGCGCGCTGTGGGGGGACGGGAGTGGCTCTGGCCGCTGCCTGTCAGTCTGTCCAGGGCTGGGGGACATCGACACAAGGCCATCGTTGGGGTCCCCTTGGAGATCACCTGGGAGGAAGCGTGGCATCAAGTTTGCAGGAGCCACTCCCAGTGGGGAGGACAGGAGTCACCTCTGGAGCACCGTGCCTGGCCTGGGGACATGTGGGCCACCAGCAGGGCAGATAGGACGCAGTGTCGTGGGGCGGCCTCGCTGGGCCTGACTGCTGAGCTCCAGGGTCCGCAGGGCTGGGGAGCCCTGCCCCCCACAGAGCGTGTGTCGTGGGTGGAGACCTCAGGCCTCTCTGGGTAAGAGGACCCAGCAGTGGGAAAGCCCTGAAGGCGGCGAGGACCCGCTCCCAGGAAACCCCAGCTGCGGAGGAGACGTCTGTGCCCTGCTGCCCCAGCTGGCTCTGGGTGCACTCGGGTGCACCCCGGCTGAGAACTGAGGTGAGGGGCGGCGAAGGCAGCCGTCAGGGCCCCCGGCCCCCACCCCGCACCCTCTCCAGGTCTGTGAAGCTGGGGCTTTCCAGGGACTCAGAACGCGCCCCGATCTGGGAGGCCAGGAGGAAGCTCTGGGGCCCGCGGGGCGGGTGAATTCCCCAGTTCCCCCTCGGCTGGGCCCTCCTGGCCTTTGTCGGCCGGGGCAGCTGCAGGGGCGGCACCAGCCGGGCTCCCTGGGGAGGCGTGGGGGTGAACTGGGGCTCTGTTGTGTCGGCCCCCTTCACCAGCCACATTCAGGGGGACTCGGTGGACGCAGGCAGCTGGTCTCCACCTCAGGGGTGGCTAGGTCCAGCCCCCCACCCTTCACACATCAGGAGGCCCCAGGTCAAGAGGGCTGCCTGTGTCCAGCACAGAGGACAGAGCCTTGGCCTTGCAGCTTAGCCCTGGCCCAAGACCCGACGTACCCAGGCCAATGTAGAGTCTCCCCTCTGCTTCCCCCCAGTGGACGGTACTGCCCAGGAGGACCACAGTCCTGGGCTTCTAGCCCCTTTTGGGGGGCGATGCTCACAGGCTGGGCCAGGGTCCACAGTGGGCCCATCCTGCGGCCCTCCGGGGCTCTGCCTGAGCTCTGGGCACAGCCAGGGAGTTGGGGGGTCGGGCAGAGGGGGGGCCAGCTGCTCTGGCAGGTGCGGAGATGGGACCTGGCGCTACGCCTGTCCTGTCCCCCGCGACGGCGCTGTACCACGAGGCAGGTCAGGCCCCCTCGGGAAGACCTGTGCTGCCCAGCAGGCGGTCTCCTGGCCACCCGTCTGAGGGTGGGCCTGATGCCAAGCCCAGGTGGGCTCGCCTGACACCTCCTGACAGTGGCCTGGGCACCCACGGCCCCAGCTAGGTACCGGGGCTGGGGGGGCGTGGACCCACTGCAGGGCCGGGGGGCAGTCGGGGCTGCAGAGGGAGGAGTGGAGGGGAAGCCCTGCCGTCGCCCCTGGGCCCCGTCCCTTCCCCTCTTCCTGGGTCCTCCCTCCCGCCCTGGTCTTCCCAGGGTGCGATGGAGGACACGGGGCTCGGGGAGGGCCTGGGCTCTGTGGAAGCCTCCGGGTGTGGGTGTGGCTTGTGTTCCCAGCATCCCTCGCCCCCCAGGTCCTGGAGGCCCCTGCCTCCCCAGGTCCCAGCGACCTTCCTGAGACCCCTCCTCCAGGGCTGGCACCGCCTCAGCCCGGCCGTCCCCCAGTGAGCAGCTGGGCCATCTGGGGCAGCCTGCCCAGCTCCGGAGCAGGTGCTGGGCGGGATGGGCTTGCTGGAGAGCCCAGTTCCTCTGCTGGTGGCAGGAAGGGAGCATGGGGTGGGTGGGTGGGGCCTGGGGCTCACCCACTACTGACACACTGGTGGCCATGAGCGGCCGTTCCCCTCCTAGCCCATGCCCCGTGTCCCTCCGGTGAGAGAAGATGGAAGTCAGGGACCAGATCTGCCATCTTGAAGGCCTGTGATAGTCCTGAGGCTCTGACTGCAGGGGCCCTGGCTCCTAGGGAGATGCCCTCTGCTTGAAGGGACAGCTGTGACCCTGTCCCCCTGCCTGGGCAGGAGCTGAGGCCTTGTGAGACCTAAGGGAGGTTGGGCTGTGGCCTTGATCCTGGGCTCGGGTCAGGCCCTAAAGCCAGGGCTGCTTGGGGGCAGAGGGGGACGCAGCTGAAGGGGGTCTGGTGGGTCTCAGAGCCCCAGGAATGCCCCGGCCCCGGCAGCCCACAGCAGCCTGTGACGTGCTGGTGACGTGCTGGTCCCACACCTCAGGGACACCCCACAGGCCCCCGGGGTGAGCTGGCCCATCTGCACCTCTCCAGGGACAGCCCTTCACTGTTCTCTGACCGAGGCCCTGACTAGAGAGACCCGGACAGCCAGGCCGCCCAGGCCACGTGGCGGATGACCCCAGCCAGTGCTGGAAGGCGCCCGGACGCATGGATCTGTGTGTCCAGGAGGCTCCGACACAGCAGCAAACAGTCCACCATGAGGCTCCCACCCAGAGCTCGGCTCCCTCAGGCCAGTCTCTGAGTCCCTCCCCTGAGTTGGAGCCCAGCTCGAAACCTAAAGTCCAGCCCCCGGGGGCCCACTTTGCCCTTGCCCTGCTTGCTGTGGGCCAGGACATCTCCTCCTGTCTCTGGGCCCAGATCCTGCTCTGACCAGGCGGAGATGGCAGATGGGGATCTAGAGGCCCTGAGGCCCACGGCCCGTCCTGCTTCAGCCTCCGCAGGAGTGCGAGCAGGTGGCCTTGCGCCTGCCGGAGACCAGGGGTCCTTCCTCTCTGAGCCCTGAGCTGGGTGCTACGGCCACGGTGAGCAGGCAGGCAGGGGACACGGGGAACAGGGAGGCGGCGGGTCTGCCCAGTGGGATGACCACCGAAGGAGCCGAAGGCAGCAGGAAAAGACTGACGGGGGACAGGCCTCCTGAGGAGCTCTGGGCAGCTTCCAGAGACTGACCAGCGCACGCGAAGGCCCTGGGTGTGGTGGAGCTACCGGCTGCGAGGACAGTGCCGAGTGGTCACCGGAGTTCGCACCAGATGGCTCCTCCCAAAGACCCTCGAGGGCCTCCAACCTCTTTCTGGGCAGCCTCCTGAGGGCCACCTCCACCTCTGGCAGACACCCTGGGCCAGGCAGACAGACCCCTGCTGGGCTCTGACCTCTGACTCCATGACCACCCATCACTGTCACAATGACCAGAGCCCAGAGGGGTGGACGGGCTTGGCATGTGTCCCCTGGAAGGAGAACTGGGCAGGGGAATGGGGGTCCTCACCCTGGCTACTCCCATCTCTGCCTCCCGCCCAGCACATCACAAGACCGACGTGTCAGAGGGGCCGGGCTGGGACCCGTCAGCGGGAGGCTTCCCCCTCAACCTGGGGAGGAAGTGAGAGCCGGCTCCGCGTGAAGGGTGTGCACCCCCCCCCCAGGACCACTTCCCCACAAAGCTGGCCTCACCGCCGGTCCTGCACCCTGTCTCCCTCGCTCCCCTGGACAGGGTTTTCAGGTGGGGTTGCCGTGTCCTCAAGGGGCAGGGCCCAGTCTCCCTGGCACAGAGGACTGGCCTTCCTCAGGGTGGGGCCGCTGGTCAGCGGGGGAATGCCCAGGGGTGGCGGGATCAGGCTGAGAGCTGGGGCTGGTCAGTGGGTTGGCCCGCCATATGGACTGTCGCGTGGTGACAGCAGGCAGGTGGGGTGTGGCTGGGGGGTCCCTGGGCTCTCTTGGTCCCTGAGGAGTGGTGCTCTCCCCATTTCCTGGGGCCACACCCTTCAGCTGCGACCTTCTGTCTCACCTGGGGCCCAGAGCTGTGGAGCCGGCCCAAGGCCATGAGCCAAAATAAACCGTCCCTCCTCCGAGTGGATCCTGCGTCTTTCGCTTACAGCTGACCAGCCCCTCCCTTACCAGAAAGCTGCCCTGTGGGCCACGTGGGTGGCGGGAGGGCTGGGGGACAGTCCTCTCTCCTCCCTGCCCTCTCCAGATCCCTGCTGGGACACCTGAGCCAGCAGCACCCTAGGGCCAGCCCCCTACCTAAGCCCACTCAATGGTCAGTCTGATGTTACAGTGCTGGAGCTTTTCCAAACTGCCCACTGGCCCTGGGCCTCAGACCCTGACAGAGCAGACCTTAACGTCATGAGGTGAACAAGAGGGAGGTGGGGCGGGGGCTGGGGATGCCTGGAGCATGAGAGAGGTAGAGGGACGGAGAGGGACGGAGAGGGACGGAGAGGGACAGAGAGGGACTGGTAGGGGGAGAAGGAGTCTTGCCGAGCTGGAGGGGCACAACCTGCCAAAGCTGGACTTCAGCCTCCAGAGGGTCCTCTCCCATTTCCGTCCCCAGCTTGTTGTACAGTTGTGCCTTGGGATAGTGAGGGACGGGCTCCAGGATCCCCTGGGGACACCAGAACCTGCGGTGCTCAGTCCCTTGTATAAACAACACTGTTTGTACAAAACCGACAGACATCCTCCCGGACACCATAAATCAATCACCTGCAGGTCACCCATGACACCGACGTGGTGTGAGTGCCCCGCGTGCAGCTGTCACATGTGCCGTTGGGGAACGAGACGAGAAAAGCTAAGCGCTCTGTGCAGATGCACCTTCCGAGTCTTTCTCCCGAGGTGGCTGTCCCTGGGTGAGGAATGGCCAGTGCAGAGGAACCACACTTGGCTTCTGCAGCCCGAGGCGTCCATCCAGCGGGGAAGGGCATGCCCGAGAGTGGCCTGACTCCGTGGCTGCATGGGTGGGAATGTCCCTGGAGCCAGCCCATGTCAAGCTCTGGGTGCCACCACCCCCAGGCCAGGTGGCAGGCGTCCGGCTGCCTGTCACCTTTCAGCACCTGGCCCCTGTCCTCCCTGCCTCTGTGTGGGCTCCGCCTGTGGGGCCAGCGCACTGCCTCCCCGTGGGCTTAGGCTGAAGCCTGCCAGCTGGACCCCCGTCCTCCATGGCCAGCCGGCCTGGCCTGGTTCCTCCCCAGCACCTCGGCCTCCCTTCCAGGGGAGGCAGTTTGTCCTCTGACTCAGCCTCCTTTTCTTAATCCTCACGTCTCCTGCTGCGGACGCGGGCACCTGGCTCTTCTCTCCCTAGGCTCCCTGGACAGGGCTTGCAGGTGGGGTTGCCGTGTCTGCCAGGAGCAGGGCCCACCTCCCTGGCACAGAGGAGAGCCCAGCCGGTAGACACACCTCTAACCCCTGACTCATGCCCGCTGCTTCAGGATCACCGTTCAGAAGATGGTCAGGAGTGGAGGGCCAGGGCCTCCCTGTGTCCTGCTGACTTCGGGGCCTGACATGGCCAGAGGGGGTGAGGGCCTTGCCCACCAGGCCGTGGCCAACTCTCCCTACCACTAATTGTGAGCAGCAGCGGGGCAGACTCATCCTTCAGCCAACAGTAGGACACGTGACCCCTATTCAGGCCTCCTGGGGCCCAGGGCCCAGGCCTCCCTCCTCCTGGGCCGGGATCCTCCAGAGCCTCTACAGCCTCCTCCAGCAGGGCCCAGCTCGACACTGCCCCTGGTGGTGCTTCCTGGAAACGCAGGTGCCCCAGAGGGGCCTTGGGGAGTCCCTGGCCCACCAAGTGACCTTCTGAGTGGCTGGGTATCCTACCAGAGGCACCCCAGACCACCTGCTCGGGGCACCTCCAGCCCACACTGCAGGCACGAGCACACACCGTGGGGTCAAGGCCGCCTCTGGGCCCTGACCCCCTCCAGGGTCAACACCCCGTCAGACACACCTCTGGCCACGCACCTCGGAACCCTCTCTTCCCTCCCCTCCCAGCCTCTCAGAGGCCAGGCCCACTCCATCCCGGAGCATCAGGGTCTGACACAGGAGGAAACTGAGGCCAGCTGAGGAAGCAGCTGACCCAGGGGTATGCAGCAGCAGGGACAGAGCAGGCCACAGGCCCCCAGGACATCCCGGCCTGCAGGGCCACCCCAGAGGAGGGGCAGCTGCCCACGCCTCTGTCGCCAGCGTCTCTGAATCGCCCCCTGAGAGAAGCCAGCGGTGTGGAAGCTACCTGCGAGTCACCGGGCCCTGGGCTAGCCGCAGGCGGGGCCCAGCCTCTCTGGGACGGGCAGAGGAGGCCCTCCTGGGTCCCCAGGCTGGGTGAGTCAGGCCCAGCCAGGCCTGGGTCTGCAGAGGCACGGGAACGTTGGTTCTGCGGGCTTCGGAAGGATCCAGAGGCTGCCCAGAGAGGAGCCACGAGGCTGGACGGGGAATGGGGCTGTCTGCCTGCACCTCTGAGCCCCAGTGTCAGGGATGAGGCCCTCCCAGGGCCAAGGGACTGGTGGGCTGGGGTCCGAGCGTGTCAGGAAGCTGAGCCCTGCCCAGGCTCCACCGCCCTCTGCTCCCAGTCAGGAATGGCCTGCTCCCTGACACCTGGGCCGGCCCTCTCCTCTGGTTCCCCTCCCAACCTGTAGAGGCAGCGGCGGTGGGCGTCCCAGGAGGAGGGGGCTCGGCGGCCCCGCTCCCGACTTCCAGCCACAGCCCCCACGTGGAAGGTGCAGCCCACCCTCTCCTGGACGGGCTGAGCATCTGCCCCTGGGTGGGGCCAGGGTGAGGCTTGGCACCTGCCAGGGCCTCACAGGCCACCTGCCCCAGCTGCGGGGTGCTGCTCCGTGGGGGGCCACCTTGATAATGGGGGCGGGTCCACACGGCCACGTTGTCGCGCAGTCTGCCACCTGCTCAGCTACGGCCCTTCCCCCGCCCCGGCCCAGCCTCTTACCTGGACCGCCCTTCCTGGGCCCCTTGGGCACCGATGCCAGGGGCCCACCGTCCAGCGTGGAGGCTGCCCGGGACATGGAACTGGAGGTGGGTTGGAGGCTGTACTGGCCGCCCCTGAGCGCAGTCCTGGCAGGCCTCTCTCAGAGGTGCCGCTCCCAGACCTCTTGGGGTCTGGAGGGAGAGAGGAAGGGTGGGATCCGGTGGGGTGCTCTGGAGCCTGGCCTCTGTCCCCCGAAAGCTCCAGGCCCTTCTAGCACTGCTGCCTGCAGCCTGGGTGGCTGGCCCTGGGGAAGGGGCGGGAGGCCGCAGGGGCTCATGTGACAGGGCGGGCTTGGGGACGGTGGGGGAGGTCCGCCAGAGGCTGCAGGGGCGAGGCAGCCAGCTGTGTGGCTGTGATAGTGCGGTGGGGGCCAGGGGCGCAGCTGCACCCCCGGCTCCCCAGCAGGAACCATCTGGGTCCCCGCCGCCCGCCCTCCCTCTCAGTCATTCCGGTTTGACTTTCCAACAACTTCCTCCTGCTGCCCAGCTGCCCTGCACAGCCCTGTCGGCTGGCCCCTGGTGGGAGGTGGTGTTTCCTCGCCCTGGGGCAGGTCAGCAACCCGGGCAGTGTCCATCCTGGCCCAGAGCCCCCACCTCCCAGCCTGCCTGTCCTCCCACGGGCTCAGCCAGAGAGATCTGGGGTCTCCGCCTCTCCACCTGCTCCCAACAGACCCCCAGGCCCCTTTCTGCTTGTCCCCTACTCTGGAGCCAGCCAATGGGTCTCTGGGGTTGGCTGTGCCTCGGGGCAGATCCAGGGGTGAGTCCTGGTGGGCCTCTGACCAGCCTCAGTCCAGCTCTGGCTCCAGAGGGCTCCCCCGCTCTCCGGGTTCTGGGCCCCGGCTGCCCTCCAGGAACCTCCCACCGCTCGGCCGAGGCGGCGTCTCTGCACGGCCCCCGCAGGGCGTGGGGGTATGGCTGATGAGAACCTCGGGGTGAATCCCGCCCCCCGCCCCATGGGCCACTGGAGGTGACCAGCCACAGGTGGGTGGTGGGCCTCCTGTCCAGCAGCCTGGAGTTCACTGGGAGGCTACCCACTTTCTGGAGGCTCCAGAACCCACCTCAGATCTCCAGTGACCAGTCAGACTCGAGGGGGCACCCCCGTGTGACGGTGCTGGAGAAGAGCTGTGGTCGGGGGTTCACGTCTGTCAGGATGGGAGGGCAGCGGGCACTCACAGAGGGGCCAGTGTGCCCAGACACCTGTGGTCCACGGCCCTGGTGGAGGCTCAGCGGTCTCAGGCCAAGTGGGGGGCACAGACCCGGGGGGCGCACGGCAGCTCCGTCCCTACCTCTCAGTCTCCCCAGGTGCCCGGGGCCTGCAGGTGAGGGGGTGTCCCCACTTTGAGTCCAGGAAGCCTGTCCCTGAGGAGCCCTCCTGGACGTGGCCCTCTGACCCTGCCGGCCCCAGGCTCTGCCCCCAGTGTGGCAAGCGGGGATTCCAGTGAGCTGGGGCCACCTGCCACTGTCACTCTGTGTTCCTGTGGTCTGACCAGGGTGGGATTCGGGGTCAGCTTCCTGACCCTCGGTGTGGATGCTCCTCCTGGCCCCAGGTCCTGGGGTGCAGGGGTGCATGCCAACGACCCTCAGATGGCCTGTCCACTGAGGGTCGGGCTGTACTCACATCCTGTCACTGTCTACTGTCACTTTCCAGCCTGCAAGGGAGCCAGTCTGGGGGGAAGTGAGGTCGGGCGGAACAGTCCTGCCCAGGCGGGCAGCCGCAGGGGACCCTGGGCGGGGCTGTGGGGCAGGTGGGGCTTCCCTGCCCGCACCTGGAGCGCCCCAGATGGGAGCCTCCACTTCTCCAGGGGCTCTGAGCTGGCCTTGTGCTGGTCCAGCCTGACTTTCCCGCCGGTGGCTGGACGGGGTGGGGCTGGGAGGAGACACTGCCCACAGTGGAGCTGCCGGCACCTGATCCCCATCCCCTGCCGGGCAGTTGGTGCTTGTGGGAAGCAGACGTTGGCTGCGGCTTTCCGAGCAGGCGGCCCAGGAGATAAGGCTCCAGGGAGGAAGTGGCTGCAGGGGGCACTCCCCAGAGACCACTGCCTCTGTGGCCAGCACCCCTTCCCCCCTCTTCCCTCTCCCTGCCCTCGCACAACTACCTCTGGGGCCACACTGGGGTCACACGGGTGCCTGAGACGCCCTGGTCCTGCCCTCTGTGACCCACAGGAGAGGGACACCCAGCCATGAGCCCAGAGCTGTGCCTGGAGGCCATGGGAGGCCCCGGAGGAGGGGCTGGGGGGCTGCAGGGCTACCAGAGCGGAGGGCGGGGCAGCCACAGGTCTGATGTGTGCCCTGCTCCCACTGCTGCCCGTGACTGCTGGGTGATGAGGGACGGGTGAGGAGCCTGGCTCTAGGTGAGCGTCCTGCCCACTGCACAAAGCAGGGGGCCCCCGGAGCAGCCTCCCCGCCACAAATCCCCGACGAGACCAAGTCACCCCCGAGAAGGCCAGATGGGGACACACAGCCTCCCGCCTCTACCTCCCTGCCCCAGATGAGGTGTGTCCAGTCATGGTGGACAGCAGGTGCTGGGCAGTATAGGTGAGGCTGGATACCAGATGCCCCCTGTCCCCAGCTCAGGGCAGACCCAGGACCAGGGAGAAGGTGCTCAGCGCGTGCTGGGGTGACATGGGCATCCTCAGGAGCCATGGGGAGGTCCACAGCAGGGAGGGTGGGGCCTGGGCACCTTCCGGGCCATGCCCCTGTGGCATCTGCAGAACCCCGTGCCCCTTCCCCAGGGAGGCCCCTGAGAACACAGTGCGTCCACGGAGTCTCTGCGGCCCAGCACCCAGACAGGCTTCTCGTGGACGGCCCCTGAGCGCGGGGACCTGGCTGTACCAACTGCAGCTGAAGGCATGAGCCAGGCCGAAGCTGTGACGTCCCCGACATGGGGACGGGCCATGTGGGTGGGGTCTCAGGTGCACCTCGGTGGTGCCCAGCGGTGGTGCCAGGTCTAGGGTACATGGAGCGCTGAGTTTGGTCAGGGGCTACCAAGCTACATGTGTGTCACTTCCTGCGCTGTCCTGGCTGCCCTCAGTCCAACCTGAGCCACCTTCCCTGCCTGTCACCCACTGGCCCCAGGACCCAGGTGGGGCAGCCTGGCCCTGTGAGGGCTCCCGGCCAGAAACCCCGGCCCAGCGTCCTCAGCTGTAGAGCAAGGGCCGTCACGGAGTTCACAGAGGAGCTGGTGGACCGACTGGAGCCCCTCCATCCTGGCTCGCATCCAGGTGAGTGGAAGCCAAGGGAGGCCACCCCTCCAGGGGGTCCCGGCCAAGAGGGGCTGGGCCAGGGGAAGATGGACCCTTCCTGCCATCTTGTACCACCTGCCTCCAAGTGGGCTTGCTGTTTCTGGAAAGTTCTTCCTCACAGTCCAGGGCCCTGGAGCAGAGGGCTTCCTCTTTCTTCCTGTGTGTGCATGTCTGTCCCCAGCCCTCCTGTCCCCACACTGCCACAGACAGCTCTGCCCCACTCCCAGTGTGGCCGCCACTCCTCCTGAGCCTTCAGCGGCCGCCAGGCCCCAGGCAAGGGATGGACTTTGAGGGCACCTCAGACGCCGGGTACAAGACGGCCCAGCCCTGCCGCCCTCGGACGGCGCCTGGCGGCATTTCCTCACCTCCGGGCCTTCCCGACCCTCCCACAGAAACTCCCCCTGCCTGGGACCTCCTACCACCCCTCAGAGCCCTCAGAAGTGCCCCTCACGCGCTCCGTGGCCACCAGAGCCCCGTCTCGGCACTACACGTTGGGGTGTGGTTCCTGTGGGCTGGTCTCCCTGGACGAGTGGAAGGCGCCCAGGGCTGGGCCTCACTGACCGCTGTGCAAAGGGCGAGGGGGACTCGTCCATCTGGGCCATTTCTGGCTCAACCCCACCCTCTCTTGCCCCCAACACTCCACTCCTGGGGGATGCATCACAGCCCAGAGGGAGCAGGACGGCACCCGAGGAGCAGCCTCAGGTGCGTGGGGACCTGGGGCACCAGCGGGCACAGGCCAGGCAGTGCTGGCTCAGGGCCTCTTGAGGCTGGCAGGGGCTTCCCTGGCCTGTTGGCCACCTGAGGCTGCGGGGGGAGCCAGAGGCCTCGCCCCAGCGGGGCCTGCTGTCCTTCCCCTGGCACCGAGAGCAGAGGCTGGCCCAGCAGTCCACGCTGCAGACCACCAGGCTCTGCCTAGACCACCTGGGCTTGCTGGGGCTGCCCATGACCCCATGACCACTCAGCATCAATGACACAGAGTGTCATTATTTGCCACCGGAGGCCAGGGAGGCTGAGGGACTGGCCCTCCTCGCCCAGCTGTGTGTAGGACTGAGATTCAGGACCCAGGCTGGACCCTGGGCGCAGGGTTCTGGTGGGACCGTGGCCCTGGCTTCCTGCATAAAGCTGGGCTCCAGGGCTTTGCCCCTCCGCAGCCCAGAACCCCCTGGGCCCTGCCCATCTGCAGACAGTGAGAGGCCAGCCTTGGCACTGTCCCTGAGAGGGGCCACTCAGGCACAGGCTCTGCTTTCCGTCGACTCAGGCGGGGACGCAGCCATGCATGGGCTCCCAGGTCCCTCCCTTCGTGTCCTCGGGGTGGAAGCTCAGCCCACCTGGGACAGTGAGCTGGAACCAGAGGGGCCGAGAGGGACACCTGTTCATCTGCCCTGGTGTCAGCATCTGTGTAAAAGGGGAGGAGATTGGCTCTGCCCACCCCCATGTTCTAGAACATTCTGGAATATTCACCCACTGGAGCCCAGGAACTGGGTAGACCTGGCCCTTCAAGTAGCATCTACCCAAGAGGAATGACCATCCTATGCTGGGCAGCAGGTGGACCTGCACCCCTGCCTCACAGCTCGACCCCTCTGTCCACTGTGGGCTGTGTCCAAGTGAGACTGGGGGCATGGAAGGCCCAGCTGGGCCTGGCCAAGGGAGACCAGGACCTTTTAGGCACACGGAAGGAATAGGGAGAGTTGGGGGCTGAGAAGCATGTGGTTCTCCAGGCATGGGTGCTGCCAGCCCCAGAGTCCTCCCTGAGCCTGCTGGGGCCAGCCACCCTGCCCACCGGCTAGGCACTGCGGTCACCCTCAGAGTTGTATAGAAGGGAAGCTGAGCCCCACCTGGAGACATTTGTCTTTATTTGCACTGATTTTGTGATGGTGTCTGTGACATCTCCCTCAGAAACACGTGTGCACTTAGAGCACACCTCTGCCTGGGGTCCGGCCTCTGCCTTGATCCAGCAGCCTCTGACATCAGAGGCCTAGCAGTCCCAGAGGCCGTGGGCCGCAGTGGGCAGTTGGCGCCATGGGCTCTGGGCGCTCTCACAGCTGACGAGCCTTTGCTCGCAGGCCTCTGTGTCTGCTGAGCAGCGGGCACCACCCCCACCTGCTCTCGGTGCCCCTTGTTAAGCAGCTGTTCCAGGCTGTGGCCTCTGCTCGTGGGCACAGCTGAGCGGGTGGCTCTGTGCTCTGCCAACTTATGTCCAGGGAAGAGGCCAGTGTGCAATGGCCGTCTGTGCCCAAGTCTCAGGGGCTCGAGGCACCTGTCTGGCACTGGTGCCCACCTCAGATTGTGGTCATGCAGCCGGGAATGCCCTTCCACTCTGCCCTCCCGCTCTGCCCTCCCTCTGCCCTCCCTCTGTGCTCCCCCTGCCCTCCCTCTGCCCTCCCTTTGCCCTCCCACTCTGCCCTCCCTCTGCCCTCCTGCTCTGCCCTCCTGCTCTGCCCTCCCTCTGCCCTCCTGCTCTGCCCTCCCTCTGCCCTCCCTCTGCCCCCCTCTGCCCTCCCTCTGCCCCCCCCTGCCCTCCCTCTGCTCTCCCTCTGCCCTCCCTCTGCCCTCCCTCTGCCCTCCTGCTCTGCCCTCCCTCTGCCCTCCCCCTGCTCTCCCTCTGCCCTCCCTCTGCCCTCCCTCTGCCCTCCTGCTCTGCCCTCCCTCTGCCCTCCTGCTCTGCCCTCCCTCTGCCCTCCTGCTCTGCCCTCCCTCTGCCCTCCCTCTGCCCTCCCTCTGCCCCCCTCTGCCCTCCCTCTGCTCTCTCTCTGCCCTCCCTCTGCCCTCTTGCTCTGCCCTCCCTCTGCTGACTTTCAGCTCAAGCTCCAGACACCTCAGAACACGAGTGGGTGGGCCTGGAGGGGATCCAGGGTGGGTCTTTATCCTGGGAACTTGTCCAGCTCCTCACCCACCAACCAGGTGGCATCAGGGCTATTCCCTGTGCCTTTGGGGACACCAATAGGAGGGGCTTTAGTGCCCTCTCAGGGAAGCAGGGTGCTGGGAGGACATGGGCGCCATGTGGGAGGTGACGAGGCCAGGTCCTGCAGGTCACATCCCTCTGTCCCGCCTCTTCCTGGACTGTCTCTCCTCAAGGGATAGACCTGCTAGGTTTGCCCCTGGCCCTCCCCAGGCTCCTCCCCTCACGGACACCAAGGCCGGCCTCTGGCTTCTCCCCTGTCTGGGCAGAGGCGGAGGCAGCCAGGTGGCCATGACACACTGCCAAAGTGCCTGCAGTGGCTTCCAGGTGTGTGACCCCGTTCTCACTGATGCGAGGGGAAGTGGGCTGCGGGGGCTCAGGGAGAGGTGTCCCTTACCATTTGGGGACAGCAGGAGACACAGACCTGTCTCTCCAGCCCTGCCTCCCACCAGACTTCTCCCGGGCCGCGGGGCAGGGCAGAGGGCCCTCGTCTGCCCTGCTCTCCTTCCTGCCGGCCACTCTGTTCTTGGTGGCAGGGGTCCTCACCCAGAGGGTCCAATCTCGCTGCCCACTTTCACTATGAGTGGCTGCAGCCCAGGATGGCCTTTGTCCCCTGCGACAGGCCTGGGAGCCTGGACAGGAGGCTCTTTCCTCTGGGCAAGGGTGCGGCTGGCAGCAGCCAGGGCATCTCCTCAAGGGAGCCCTCTCATGGAACCAGAGACAGACGGGAGCAACGCTGCTGAGCCCCCGGATGCAGCCATGCCTGAAACACTCCTGACATCGACGCTTCCCTGGGGGCTATGTTCTGGACACTTGTAATGACGGTCCTGACGGGCAGCTGTCCTACCATAAGGAGGTGTCTATTTGTACCTTTGTTTCTGCATGGCTCTCACCAGTGGGGCCTCACTTGGTGTTTTTCCCTGTCTACCTGTGGGCTCAGGAGAGTCCTGTCCTGCATCAGGCCCTGCCACACTGGACAGAGCAGGTGTGGTCCCCGACTGTCACCGTCAAGGGCGTTGCTGCCCACTGTGCAGCTCTCTGAGGCTCTGGGGCCTCTGGGAGGTCCTGGGTGTGGTGGAGGCCTGCTGCCCTGTGTCTACCCTCCACTGGGCACTGGCTTCGTGGTGACTCCTTCCGGCTGCCGCGTCCATCCACCCTCTCCAGCTCTCCAGTCCTGGCCTCTGGGGGCTTTCCACGCACCTGCCTGTCCCTGGCTACTCTAGAGCCTTCTCTTGGGATGGTGCAGCACCTCAGGGGGGTGCTGGAGGCTCACAGGGGGAGGGAGGGACTGGGGTCTTCCCTAAGTGGGGCCTGGGGCCTCCTCTGCCCTCACACTGACCTGCTCAGTCTGGCAGGCATGCGGGCCCAGCTGCCCAGGTTGCTGGGCTGAAGGCTGCTGACCCCAGGGCTGACCCCGGCTCCTCCCGGCCTCATTCTGGCCTGGCAGCTGCCACGGTCCCAGGTGGGCTCCTCGGGTGGTGGCTGCAAGGAGCCGGGGTCTGCAGGGCAGCTGTGCCCAGCTGGAGTCCGTCAGTCCAACAGCCGGGTGGGTGACAGCAGCAGAGTTGGAGGTCATCTGTTAAACCACCAGAGAGCAGGCTTGGGGACGACCCTGCGCCTCCCCTGAGATGTGTGGCCACAGGCCTGAAGGAGCCGGGACCCCCGGCCTGCAGCTGGCGCAGAGTGGCGGGGCAGCAGCACGGGGCCTCCACTGGCCTGCGGGTCCCGCTCGGCCACTCTCTGCACCGAGCCTGGTAGGAGATGCAGCCGGTGGCTGTCAGTGCCGCGGTGACACATTCACCACTGTCCCACAGGGCAGGGCTTGGACTGCCTGCTGTGCCACACGTCGTGGCTAGGGGGCCGTGACCTGGCAGGGGGACCTCCAGGCTTTGGGAGGACAGAGGCAGCGCCTGGGGTGATGTGGCACAAGTCGGGACCATGGTGGCCGGCAGCCGCCAAGGGCTGAGCAGGCGGGAAGGCTGGCAGCTCCGTGGCTGTGACAAAGTGCCACAGACGGGCCACCAGCCCAAGAGCCAGGTGCGGACAGGCTCTGGCCTGGAGCCCTCTCCTGGTGTCTGGCCCATGTGTGCTTTCCCCGGCGTGTGGCCTTGGGGTCTGTCCGTGGCCAGGCCACGTGTCCAGAGGGATGTGGCTGCTACTGCTGGTCCCCTTTTGTGGACGAGAAGCAAGAGAAGAGCAGTGTGGGTGCCCACCCCACCCCACTCGGGGCCCCGTGAGCTCAGGCCCCGCACCTCGCACTGCCTGCTGGGCACCCCGCGAGCTGGGAGCTCTCCCCTGCATCAGGCCTCTGCCCCAGGCCCGAGCACCACGGGGAGCCAGGCAGTGAGCAGCTCAAGAAGTGGCACCAGGCGGCACATGGAGGCTGTGCTGTGGGTGGCGCCCGGTCAGGGAGGCCCAGGTGCACCCACGCACCCACCTGGGGTGCCCATCCTGGGGGAAGCATCCAGACCAGGGCTGGTCGCAGGTGCCAGATAGGAGCCAGGCCTGGGAGTAGCTGGTTTGGCCCTCTACCCTGAGCGCTGTTTGAGCCTGGGCTGGGGCCACAGCTTGGAAGGGAGCAGATAGTAACCAGGCCTGAGGGGCAAGTGCCAAGGCCCTGGGGCAGGTAGGCCCTGCAGGGCACAGCCGGTGCTGGTCCTAGTGAGCCAGAAAATGGTGGGCAGGTCCTGCAAGGAGTGACCCTCCACCTGGCACCACCTCCCAGGGGCGAGGACAGATCTGGGCGGGGTTGAGGGGCAGTGTGGCACCCTGGGACATATTTGGATGTAAATACTTTCAGCCGTGGAGCAGCTGGGAGACGGCCTCCAAGCTCTGAGGAAGCTAGGAGCTGGGGCCAGATGGCCCCTTCTGCAGGCCGCATCTCCTCCCTGGGGGGCAGGGGGGCCTGGGCCAGCCTGGAAAGGGCTCCGGGCCAGAGTTCGAGGGCAGCCCAGGTCCCAGCTGCCCTTGCTGGCTGTCCCTGCCTCCCCTGTGGACTGGGGCGAGACAGGCCTGTTGCCCTGACCGTGAGGGGAGATGGGCCCGGGGGGCACACGATGGACGCTCGGCTCTGACCCCAGGTGCCCTTTGTGTCCCCTCATGGTTAGCCAGGTGGCCCTCGCAGGGCCGTCCTCTCGGAGGGTCCTCCTGGCCGAGTGGGGAGGACCAGGACCCCTGCCTGCTGCCCTCCCACAGGCTCAGAGGGGCCAGGCGCTGGGCGGCCGGAAGACCCAGGACCAGGCCTGTGGGTCGCACCACTCAGGGCAGCCCTGGCCTGGCCCGACCCAGGGTGCCTGTGTCCACCCTCAGCTCTGCAAAGCCCCCTGCCTGAGGGCCTTGCTCGCCTGCCGCGGGGTGGAGGCGGGCCCCACATGGCACACCTCCGGGCAATGGCCTCCCTCCCGCGACACCTGCCAGCCTGTCCCTGGCAGCTCACTCAGGAACCGCCACAGCCACGGAACCCATGGCCCCGGGCAGGGCTCCACCAGGGACTTCCCAGGGACAGGGGCCAGCGAGGCCCTTCACCGACTTCAGGTGGCCAGGGGGAGTTCCAAGATGGCTGCGGACCTCCGCTGTCACTGACCACCGCATTCAGGGAGGGACGAAAGCTTCCCCAGGTCCCAGCGACTGGCTAAAGGGTCACGTGGCTGTGCCCAGCTGCCGGGGGGGGGCTCCGAGGTTCAGTGTGCAGCTGGGGGGCAGGGTGAGGACCCAGAGTGGGCAGAGGCGCCAGGCCTGGTGGAGCCGCCATGGCGCCTGCTGGCACCCAGAGGGCGGAAGGCCGTGAGGGTGAAGGACGGCTCCCTGTGCCCTGCTGGGCCTGGGCTCTGGGCCCTCACGATGCTCCCCAGAGTGGACGACACACCTCGACAGCTGAGGGACGGCTTGGCCGTCCTGGGCCGCTCGGAGGGGCCTGGGCACACCCAGCTGGCCCAGGATAGGAGGAGCACACCCCTGCCCGGGACCCCACCTGCCTCCCCAGACAGCTGCCCCGTCCCGAGGCCCCCAGCCAGCCACCACCTTGCTGCCAGCTGTGTGCAGGGACAGGAGACGGCTGCTGCTGTCGTGGGAGGCCCGGGTCTCCTCTTAAGGCATGGAGACCCCGAGGTACCTTGCTGGGGGACCCCCGAGGGTCTGGTGTGGCTTTGTGACCAGGCGGCTCCCGAGCGGTCCCCGGCTTGGCCCCAGCTGAAAACCTGACCCACAGCCGGGGAGAGAGGCCCAGAGGCAGCGACGGCAGGTCCCACTCCTCACAGCCTGGGAGAGGCAGGGCTCGGGGCTCGTCCCTGGCTGGGGACAGCGGCCACCTCAGGCTGAGGGCAGTGGCTTTGCCTCGCGGCCGGCTGTGCCTGTGATTTGGGGCTCAGTTCCCCGCAGTCTGATGGGGGACAGGAAGTCGGGGGGAAGCAGCTGCTCTCTGCGGAGCATAGAAGTCCCCTCGGCTGGGCAGCCAGGCCCGCTCTCCCGCTCCCGGGTCGACGTCTCGGGGGTCCCGCTGAGCTCTGGAGCTGGGACGCATGGCGCCTGCCTGTTATCTGGCTTCCTGGTGACTTCCCCAGGCTGCGCGAGAGGGTGGCCCAAGAGAGACTGGGTGTGGGTGGGAGCTTTGCTGCTGGGGACGTGTCTGAGTGACAGAGGCAGTTGCTGGTGGGAGAATCGGCTGCAGCACCTGCCATCTGGCCCAGCTCTGCCTTTTTCTGAATTTATCTCCTGGGGCCCAGCCCGGTGGCCGGCCATCCTCACGGCCAGGGCAAACTGGGGGTCAGGTCACCAGGAGCCTTGGCTAGAAGCTTCTGTGGAAATCCACAGCCACCGAAGGTGTGAAAGGAGGCCCCTCTGGGGTGTCTGGGCGCGGCTCCCTGCCCCCAGCCTTGTCCCCCACCGCCCGCCCAGGCTGACCCCGACAGCACTGTTTCTTCCTCGCACCTGTGCCCTGTGCGGGTTCACTCAGCCCCGGAGTCTAACCGAATCCAAAAATACCACGCCGGGCCCATCTGTTGGCCAACTGATGAGCACAGATGTGCTGTGGATCTCAGGGGCACTGGCAGCCAGTCAAGGCGGTTAGGAGCGGCACCTGCTGCCCGCTCCTGGCCCCCCCAGACCCAGGAGCGTGGGGGGCTGAGGAACCTCCGGGGCAGACCCACAGAGAGCCTCACCCCAGCTGGTGGCCCCTCGTCCAGGCTGGGCCCTCTGCTCTGAGCCCTGCTCCGACCTGGGCTGGGCCACAGCTTGGAAGGGAGCAGAGAGTAGCCAGGGCTGAGGGGCACGGTCACCCCCCGCCTTGGCACCTGCCTTCCCTCTGCCTGAACAGCCTCCCCCAGGGCCCCCTGGTGGCTCCCTGTCTTTTGGGACCTCGGCGCAGGCCGCGCTGGGGGTGGCCTGGCGGAGAAGGGTGAGGAGAGCCTCCTTTGGCGGGAGCAGCTGACTCACACGGGGAGCATCTTTATTGGCTTTGTCTCAAGAGGTGAAGAGCAAGGAGGGGAAGCAGGGCCCTCCCTGGAGAGGACAGGGCAGGGGGGTGGCAGCGGGGGGGGCAGCAGGAGGCTGTGAGGGGCAGCTGGGCATGGGCTGGGCCCAGGGGCACAGCTGGGTGCTGGACGTGGGGTCGATGGCACCGTCCTGGGATGCGCGTGAGCGACCCACGTCTGCATGCGCCGCCTGCCTGGAACAGCGGGGTCAGAGTGGGGAGCCCGGGGGCGGCCAGACGTCTGCCCCAGCCTCCCGCCGCGTCCCCATGTCTTCTCCCCTCCACCTCC